>NW_017275544.1:167866-190639 GCF_001594065.2 Cyphomyrmex costatus | reverse complement strand
CTCTCTCTCTCTCTCTCTCTCTCTCTCTCTCTCTCTCTCTCTCTCTCTCTGTTCCATTTCTCCTGGATGTTTAGTTCGATTCGGGTCTTTTATTTTTAAGAGCAGTTTGCCGCAGGACATCGGTCGAAGAGACGCAATTCGAAAAGTGTGTCTTCGACACGGAAAGAAAAGTCTAATATAATAGTTACCATATGTATTTTGTTATTTTAATCGTTTATCGTATTAGTGCAATATTTATAAAGGACTACCATAAATATAATAATAACAGCCAATCGTTTGGTTAATAATTAAAAAAAAATGCATAATGACAGACGTTATACAACCTCAAGTCGAAGGCATACGTTAGTAGAAGCAACACTAAAAACCCTCAATAATTAGATAAGTAAGATAATATTAAAAAACAAAATAAAACAAGTCTATATAATTGCATTTTATATATTAATCAAATATTTGATTGAAATTATTTCCTCAAGTTTTTTAGTAAACTATGCAGCAATACTACTATTTAATCTTCATTATTGTTACTAAATCTCTTTTAATATATATTATATGTTTGAATAGGAGTTTTAAAATAGAGATCTTCAAATTAAAGATTGAACATCATTGTTTTGCTATATTTTTCCGGACTTACGATAGAATAAGATAAAATATGCATCAGTTCCATTTTACCTTAACTTTCCGAAGCTAATTTGGACTCATTTAATTATAAATCTCTTTAGCTCTCAAAAATGTCAAATAATTCGATTTTCTTTAAATGTTTATCTATAAATTTGGATTAGCTTTATTAATAAAATATACTTAATATTATAGTATTCATTTTTTTTTATATAAATTATGTCATTTTGATTCCTTGAATTAATTAATGTAAATGGTCTTACAGACCCGTACAGAACGTTAGAGGTAACTGTATAGGTTTTGCCAGTTCTGCAACGTTAAGCAGATCCTTAAAAAATGACGGATCAAATGTACGTATCTAATTTCGTACTTTCTAGTTTAGACTATAGATGTATCCTCTAATCAGAGTTTGGAGAAGAAGCGTGTTTTATATTCTCTTGTCAAAATCACGCGAGAAAGAAATACATACGTTCACTATTTCTTCCTCTTTCTTTCCTATTTCTTATCTCTTCCTCTCTCAAAAGTTGTCAAAACTTAAAACATAGCGGGCAATCAAAAGTAGCTGTTTTGTGTCTTGACTTCGATTAACGAATCTCTAGTCTAGACTGAGGTGGCCATGAACAATTTTATTAAGATAAGAATGAGAAAGGAAGATATACACACACATACATACACACATGTATAGTCTCCTTTTAAATATATTCTCTCATTCTAACAAGTTATATTACATATCTTACTCGTTTTAATTTACTGAAGTTGACAAAAACGACGAGTTAATCAAAAGTTTATCTCGTGGCCAGGCTCTGATATGAGATCTCTACATCTCTAGTCTAGACCTTCAGACAGCGCGTGCAATAACAGACTTTCCAACCAATTTCGAAGCCGAATCGCGACGCGCGAAACACTTCCGCGCACTATACACGATTTCAACGGTGATTTCAGCGGAGATTGACATTCTGCAATCCTGTTCCGCGGATTCCAATCTCGGATTTATTTATCCGAGCGAATTATCAGAAATCGCCGCCGTATCGACGTGACGCGACACGACTAATACGCGCTATCTTTCCGCAATAATCAATAGGATTGAACGACAGGTATACAGTTGACGGTTTGTGGAAACGCTTACGAACAGAGTGAACAGATGAAGACAGACTCTTACTCGACATCTGGTGAAACTCGGGCACGTATTGCTCGCTGTCCTCGGTTTCGGAGCTGCTACCTGCGCAAAGGAAACGTCACGTTAGTACAATTTGCTATCAATTGAACACATGTTTATTCTGCAGATAGAAGATATTTAAAAAAATTCTAAAGCAGACTGACATGAGTCATATCGAAACATCCCACGTTAGTATTGTAATTTAAACATATACATTTCAATATTAAATTAGGATCAAAGTTTGTAACACTATTTATATTATATCTAGAATGTTTTTTTCTTAAAATTGCAAAAAATTTCAGTTTTAAGAATCTGTTTCTTTGAATTGTGTAATGATTTTTAACGGAGTTATGAGCAATCGAAGTTAAAATGTGTGTGTGTGTGTGCTCTTTTCTTAATTTAATCAATTATAACTTAGCAACCAATTTTAAAAACATTTTTTAAATACAACTTTGTAGGGAAAATTTTATACTTTTATGTTTAGAAAGTCAAAAATTTTTAAGTCAATAAAAGCCCCATAAAGTGAGAAGAAAATATTTTATCAGCTGTAGTTTTCTACAGTTTTTTTTTAAAGTTTTTCTAAAAGTTATCCAACTTATAGTAACTTGAAAGATATAAACCATTTAAAATTACATATACTTTGACATATGCAAAACTGTAAAATAAAAATGGTTAGAGAAAAAATATATTTCAATATCTCATAGTTTACATTCTAAACAACAAAAAAAAGTTTGGTTGTCCAATTAATTTACTGAGTAAACTGAAACATTTTTTTTTATAATGCATAAATGAGTATAAATTGAAAATTTATTACATTTATTTCAAATGATGCACTTTATCAATGATATTGCGTTACAAAAGGTTATAACTAATTAGATAAAACATATTTTCGAATTTTTATTTAAATATTTTTGAATTTTATATTTATTAAATTTTATTATTATTTATATTATTCTCTCTCAACGCAAATCGTTTCAGTTTTAATTTTTTTAATAGTTCGTGAAATATTTAAAATATAAACAAAAATTGATTAAAAATAAAGTAAAAATTTTTAGCTATAAAATCAGTTATACTCTACACACGATGTGTTTTTCGTTTCCGAATTTCTAAAATTTCTTGTTAGGGGAATTATAGAAATGAAAGCTGGCAATGCACAAAATTACTCTTCTAGTTGTCAAAGTTTCTTTAGTAAAAGAATGTAGATAATTATTTAGAGAAAGAGAGAGAGAGAGAGAGAGAGAGAGGGGGGGGGAGGTATTTCTAATATTTTAAAGAAAAAAAGGTAAGAACACGGAGGATTCTATCATGTGTATTAGAGGTTATTATTCATTTGTAATAAATTTGCAGCTAAAATTTTACAATTTGTGAAACTTCTATCATGCTCTCTCTCTCTCTCTCTCTCTCTCTCTCTCTCTCTCTCTCTCTCTCTCTCTCTCCTCGCCAATCCTTTACATCTCATGATTACTTCTTCTGTTAGTCTTAATCATTTTTCACAAAAAAGATTCTGCTCGAAAATATCGAGCTTCCGTCCCGCGGGTAAAATCATCCCCCCCTTTGATCATCCGTTACATTCCGTCCATCGCGTATTACATAGCAGTTGGGCATGGTAATTAAAATTAATGTTCCGAGTGAATAGTGGCTGCACGTAATTATCTTTGCTGAGCGGCTTAGGAGTTTAATTTCATGCTACATCTCTAAATTCTAAAAATCAATACTGAGATTTCGCGGCTTTAATAACAATCTGATTCTTGATAAATGTTATGAAGTCCATTTAGCGTTATTTTTAGATCTATATTTAGCTAAATTGTTAGATACTTGAACAAAACCGTTCTTTCCGTCAATGAAATTATATTATAACAATAAAATTTCACTTAATGTTTTTTAGACTTATATGTTAGTATTTTTCGATCATCGACAAAACAAAGTTTCATGTAAATGCTAATTTCTTTGTTAATGCCATTAATTATTAATTAATATAAAACTTCATTATACCTTAATTCTTATTAGTTCAATAAATGGACATTTATCTTATATTTGTTATGTATATTAATTAAAACTTAATCTTTCGTAAAGATATCATTTTTAGATTATGAACATTTCCGGGATGAAAAAACAAAAAAAAAATCGCCCGAACAGGGACTCGAACCCTGGACCCTCAGATTAAAAGTCTGATGCTCTACCGACTGAGCTATCCGGGCTAATGGTTTCGGGAGACTTAAGCCTCTATTAAACTCGAATGCATAACATGCACAATAGACAATTACATTATTCCAATATTATTATAATTAATTAACTGTGAAGCATTTTTTATAAAATATTCGTGTATCAAGAAAATAAAATTTTTAACTGAAGCACACTCACCATCTTGCAACCAGGTTTCTTGCCTGTAGCCTTGCGGCATGTACAACTCGCTTCCTGTAACCAGAGTTAATTTTTTATAACAACACGTATAAATTGATCGTGCTATTGATCGCGAGATAAAGCAAATAATGCGTGGGGAGGACGTAGATACATTTATATGCGTGGAGCAGATGTATGTATGTCGAGTGGTGTTTGCTGTAGATTGACACGTGATGCCCTTCCGTTATTTTTGATTAGTTGTATTATTGATATGCGTATTTATGCGATACGTTCGATATAAAAAGTAGACAGACGGTTCTTCGATATCTAACATCGGCCGAAATACCCACTTCCGTGATGGAAAGAAACGCGTCAGTCCGAATCTGAGATCAGCGAAGTCCATGCCGAGGACAAAGGGAGGCGAGAAGACCGCGAATGAATCAGAGGCAAAAACAAACCCTTCCGCGTGAACGGGCGCATAAGAATGTTGCCGTGGTGTACTGGGGTGCGTTTAATGGGCCTCCAGGATTCGCCATGGGTAGCCACTCGGCGGTAACCTCGTTTCGTTCCATGACAGAATCCCGTCCGACGCGAATCGAATCTACTTACGTCACAGCTCATTGCTCGGCTATAACGATACTCTCCGCCGCAAAGACTTCTTCCGAGTGTTCGCAGTGTCTTTGGATATCGCACTAAATCCCTGTCGCTCACGACAAATTTACGATCGCGAAGATTACACGTATCAACTACGTGCTCCGCAAGGAGAAAACGGTTTTGTTGAAGTATGTAGATAAAAATTAAATCTGAAAATAATTACGTTGGACCATCAAAATAATTATGCAGAACGCTCGAGCATAACTGTCGCAAAAATTTTAACATTATATACGGTAAAATAATTTTATATAAAATTACGATGGGGTTATGGTGAGTAATTTTGCACGGATCGTAGTTTTTCTAAAATAACTAAAAATCTCCTACACAGCATAAAAATTGCAGTAACACTGCTGCAACATTGCAGTAATATTGCAGTGTTCTTGCTGCAAGTTTCATGCTGTATGGAAATTTAGCTATAATAGAATACTTTTTTATTGAATTATTAAAATAAATGTGGAAGATGTTTAATTGGTTTCTAGAAAAACATCTTGCGGCATTGCTAATCATTATTTATGCATATAAGTGTCATGTTACAAAAAAATTCTTTTCTATAATAATTGAACAATTTGCAAAAGTAAATTTATAGTTAAGTTTATAGAGAAGTATTTAGGTAATAATTACTTAAATTATAATAATGTAAAGTATACTACTAACGAATTACGTACAATTTTTCTTAAGCTATGTTATTAAACATGTAAAACATAAATACAATGTTTGTGACATATCATTACGTTTTATAATATTACAAAAATTTATGTACATTTACATAAAAATTATAAAATATATTATTAATAAATATATTATTGTTATTGCGATTTTTTGTTTAAAGACGCCTCCAATGATACGGCCAACAAATTCCAGCATTAGTAAATATCATACATACACATGATATATATACTTATAATTATCTGTATTGAATGTAGGTCAATATTTAACGAATGTGTGCAAAGTTGGCGTATACATTAGCAATATCATCTAGAAATTCCTTAATATAAAGGTATAACATTTAGACATGCAATTAAAGGTAAAAGTTTTTTTGTTAATTTTTACAAAAACTCACTATTTTATATGTATTTCTACTATAAATTATGTAATTTAATTTACGTATTCTTTTACAGTATAGCAATCATTTTGCGCATCCACATAATTATTTTGATGGCTCTCATCATAATTATTTTCAAATCTGTACCTGGCTTAACTTTTTATACATATACTTTAGCTTCTTTTCTTACGAATACGGCGTTAAAAATTTTTCACAGTTTTACTATTATTTTATATTATAATTCCAATACAAGCGATATTCGAGTCTAATTAAATTCTGTAATCGGAAACATTTGTCATAGAGGCGGAAAAGTCGTTACAATGCCGTTTCCAGATACGCGGAATGTGAAAAAGACGGACGAGAGCGAGATAGACATGAGAGGGGTAGAAGAGGGAAAGAAAAAGAGAGAAAGCGGGGAGCGATCAGCGGTACTTTCAACCATCGCGGCGGCGTTTCAATATTTCTGAATCGTCGTGTCGAAAAGTGGATCGAGCCGGTGCAGGGAGGGGACGTAACGCGATTATGATAGAGAAATTGCGGCATTATAGGCAGTGATTGAGTTAGGTGGAGGTGGTCCATCCCGAGCGAGCGGTGGCTTCACGCCGTGGCGTGCCAATGCTAGATATAAAGTGTCAATCACTGCAGCCAGACGCTGGCTGGGGTCGTTCGGCGATTCTCCACGGCGGAGATATTAAGGAGGGGGTTGTGGGGGGTTCCACTGTGAGGACACCCCAGGGAAGTCTTTGCGGTGATAACACGTCACTTATTGAATCTCGTATCAGGGAATTGATGTCACGTTTCTAGGTCAAGGCTAGGACACTCGCCTGGAAGAAGAGACTCTCGTCGCAAAAGAGGATGAAATTATCATGGCGCGAATTACTTCGTCTCATCGCGAAAACATCTCTCGTTCTAAAATGTAAATCTCAATTGAGTAGCTTATGTGCAAAAACAGCTGTATCTAAAAATATATATAAAAATTAGATATTGAAACCTTTGGATTCCTTAATGTGATTCTACACGATTAGAATAATGCTGATCAGTATATATATTGAATCATTAATACTGACAGTAGGTATTGATGTTTTTAGTAAATTTATATTATTGACAATATATTTTACTTTAGTTTTACGTATATCATTTGTTGACTGTGACATATTGTGATATGGATCCTAATAATACTAATGCTCCTGAATTAATATTGTCAGTATTTGTTAATACTGACAGTATTGGATCATCGTGTAAGGTCACCTTTAGAACAGAGTTTTTTTTTAATATGATGAAACAGTTACAAATACTATTAAATCGAGAGAGATCTACAATTGTAAAAGAAGATAAATTATCTTTACTGTTTGTAAAGAGAAAAATGAAGATATAAATATAATTCCCCAAATCCCTACTGTTGCAGGTGCAGTTATATTTATTAATCATATATAATATAAAATGGCAAAAACATTTTGTTCCAAAATAGCTAAAATTCTTCCTCCAGCATCAGTCGACTGTACTCTATTTTAATAAAAATTGTATATATTTCTCATGCCATATTATACACGTTTTTTAACTAAACAATGAAATTTCTTTTTAATTAAAAAAATTTTATTCATAACTTCGATGAGAAAAATTAACAAGTTTTTTTGTTTTTCACAAAAAAAGTTTCAAATGGAGATAACGACTTTTGCCATAAACTACTTAGACTGAGAAAATTTTAAAGTAGAAGATGTTATCATTGATATTATCGGCAATATCGTTATCGGTACCATCATTGAGTAGAGAAATTGAAGAATCAAGATATCATCAGATTGTACGAATCGATGCTAAGAAAATATTTGCGTCGATTACTGAAAGCTTTCGTATCATACAATATTTTTGGCGCCGAAAGGCGAAAACGCAACTGCGTTGAGTAAAATGTCGGCCAGTTATTTAGGAAATGTTGTTGGGTCGAGTAATTGGCAAGAGGTACTCCGAACAGATTGTCTCGGGCGATGTCACACGATGCAACCGCGTCTCTCGTCGCGACCTTTGGAAAATAATGTCGTCGTTGATGCGACTATATAAAGATATCGACTCGACTGCCTGCGAGTGACAGGCTCTCTTCGGGGGGTATAGCTCACCCTCCGCCTCTCTTCTTGCCAGCGTTTCGTTTCGGGGTACACGTCCCCGCACGTGTTCCTAAACGTGCCCTTTCCTATGTGTGCGCTTCTCCTTTCGCGGTCGACGGTCTTCGTGTATCGAAAAGCCTCACCCGATGGAAACGCGACGTCTCCGAGCCGCGACGATATCAAAGAGCTTCAAAGTCGAACGGGGGATTCGAAGAATCGACCGGTCTCTGCTCCTCGCTCACCTTTTCCCTTGATTACACCCTCGCAAACTCGTTAAGAACGTCAAGTTAAAATGTTAAAAAGATTCAGATATTTTTGTGTAGATGCATTTTCTCTCAGAAAATGGAAACATTGAATGACGCGCGTAGAAAATTTCCTGCGGATTCATGTGAACATTCTTCTTTAATCATACGCATTTCAATTGAAAAACGCGATCATCAAGCCGAAGAGGCCTTCATTAAATGAAAATTCCACTTACCAGTGTGCAGCTTTTCATTATTTGCGGTTTGAGACACTGGGTAGTTACCGGGACAATATTCACCGGCTACCGTCTGAAGCGGCTCGGGCAATCTGCCAAATCCGTTTCCGGGCTAGAAACACAGAAAAAAGAAACATGGATTACCACAAGATACAGAGACATAATAATATCCTAATGTTTCCTTTGAGAAATATGATTGCAGATAATCGCCAAATAACCTGACATATTGTTTCCTTACTTTAAAGGTAACACAATATTCAAAAAATGAAGTTTTCTAGAAAAGGGAAAAATCTATTTTTTAATACGATAAAAAATTATTGACTAATCAAATAATATCGACAAAAAGAATATAGCCTAACATGATTATATCATTTCCGTTTCATATTTCTTTAATTCGGAAATAGTCATGTTTATTTAACTCATTCAAAGACCCAAAAATCGCGACTTTTTTCATTGTGTCCGTTTGAGAGAAGTAAAGACGCGATATTTGTTTGTCTAGTTTGTTCCGATATTATGCAATAAATACTGGACGAATGTGAAAGAGAATGCAAGTGATTTCAGAGAGTGATTGCGAGACTCTCAATATAGGAGCGCGAAAGACACAGTGAGAAATAGAGGATGAAGGGTAAGAGAAGGGCAAGAGGAAGACATCCGGTGAACGATTGGACGGTTTCCTCCTTGCGGGGCAATCTAGTGGTAAACTCAGTTACCGGTTTTGGGAATTTCGATAACGCAGACGTTGCCTTTGATTCCGTAAAAATTTGACTAAAGACTATGGGAGCGCAAACTATCGTCGCGGTAAAAAAATCTCGCGCAAAAAAGTATACTAATCGAAAAACGTCACGTAGGAGATTAAGTTCATAAAATGATAAAACGATTAAAATGTTAAACTGTCCCGAAAATGCTATATACAATGTATAATTTCCCATGTTGGGGATATTTCTGATAGAAAGTATATTGATATTAACGAGCATCCGGCGGAGAGTCACGCTGCTCAAAGTTTCATTATTTGTTCATAATTTCTCCTCGAGATTTTCCTTTGATCGCAATTAATCGTCGTCCGCAATTAGTTGCCGCGATGGCACGGCGCCTGTAATCCGTGCGCTTCAACATAAATTTTAATTACATTCACTAATACCGCCTTAAATGTTTAATACGCCTGTCAATCCATTATGTATTATATATATTTACGGACGCAAAAACGATTCGCGAGACGCGTAGAGTACATTAATTGCACACGAAATAAGCGCTAATATTCTGCATGCATTAATTTAATAAAATAAAAATATTTGCATAACCATAATTATTTTATTATGCAATTACAGTCACGAGTACTAAAAACATCTTTCTTTCAGTTTGATCTTTCAACACCGGTGTTTTTTTGTCGAGTAGGATTTAACAGCGGATTGATCAGGCAATGACGCGTAAATGAAAGGCACAAACACGAGAACGCGTACCATTTGATGTCTCGGTGGCCTTTCCCAGCGGATGTCGTTTTAGACGAACGCGCGTGGAACACATTCGGCACGCGAGTTTATATATGCGCGCATCTATGCCTCTCGTGAAAACGAGATACCCACGACGGATCGAGGGAACGCCCCGTCGTTCGCGACGAGGTTACAGGGGTCTTGGCGCGGCACCCCAAATCCACGTTCTCCCTCGTAGTAATTGTGCACTTCGGTTCGGTTTATAATAAAGTCATCGAGAGCGGACGACACGTCGTCAAACTGTGTCCCTTTCGTGATCACTCGACGGATTAGGAAGCTATATTTTGGAGATGAAGTATTGAGACAGTGATAAGTGGTTGCTAAAGAGTGACTTTGATAGGGAGAGATTAAAGATACGTTCTGGATTCTGTAATTCAAACAGAAAACTGGTAAACATGCATGAAATCTACACTACAGACATTTTAATATATGTAATCATAATGATATATTATAATATAAATTATATATATATCGTTATAATGTTAGTAATAATAACTATACATAATTGATGACTATTATTATTATTACTATATATTATTACTGCGGTGAGCAGACTGCGTTTCGAAATCCATCGAAAAAACTGTTGCAGCTTTTAATAAATCGATGTCAGCTTTAGTTGATGAGTGTATATAATTAAAATATATGAGGCGTAAAATTAAAGATAGAATTTTACTCTAACATCTGATGAGAATGAAAAAAAAGTCTAAAGTGGACTCCGAAATGGAAAAATTTTTAACAATCCGCATTTCGTGTGCGTTTCACTTTGACCAGCGGGCAGATAAAAGGCGACCACAATTCTTTCTGCTAATTACGTGTCGATAATGGCAAGGATGGTCAATTTTATCAATCAGAGGCGAGAACTTGGGTTACTTCGCTAGGAAAGTTTCCCTGCTGTCTTCCTACCCTTACGAATCGCGAAGATAATGACAGTGGCGAACACTGAAAGGCGGACAATGCTCGGTGAGAGGGACAGTGGAAGAGATTTCGAGATTAAAGAAACTCGTCGCACTGTATCCAAGTTTATCAGCTAATTGCGTCCCACAACGCATTGCAAAGATCGCGCTGGAAGAAATTTTTATAAGCAACATCTTTTTACATCAATCTCAAGTGCCGGTTTAACTATATAAGTATAGCACTCGAAAAACATAATATATAAAAATATCACTTCTAATGTATCATTTATTTTATTATAAGAATAATAGCATCAAGATGATCGTGCAAGAACACGGTATCGTTACTTGGTTTTATCCTCCAGAATTGACGATGGGTTTATACTCAATTATAAATCTTTTTGTCAAAAATGTCAAATAATTTAATTCTCTTTATGTTACTTTCGCAAATTTGAATTATTCTTATTAAAATATATTTAGTATTAATTTTTTATTCAAGTTATATCACTTGATCGAGTTATGCTTTTATGAAATTAACCCTCCGCAGACTATTCTGTACCTCATCACTTATAATTAGTCAGATCATTTAGGTCATTGAGGGATGATTATATTTTTTAAAAGATTATTCTGAAAAACTCCTGGTACATACATTCAACCTTTTTAGGAATATTATGTTTACAATTATATAATACAAAACAGTTCTTACTTTTCGGTTCGAATTTGAGACAAAATCGACAAAATGATTCAAAGTCAAAAACAGTCTTTTAAATCTTCAAACTCCCATGGATTAGTTAGTACTTTCTAATTAACATAAATTAAATGAATTGTCTTACGGATCAGTAACCGTTAAGATCTTGACTTGAACTTCGGAGAGAATTAATACGTTAATATCAAACCCATCGAGAAGAATGAGGTGATGGGCTAAACAATCAGCAAATAAACAAGCCAGCACGGGTAATTTCGCACACGCCCCGTCCCCGAGAAGGCCAAACCCTAATCATGGGAAACTCGAGTGGTGACATATGCTGTCTCTCGCGGCAGTCAATTAAACGGCGCCCGGCGTCGATTCGACGGTGAGGCAGGACCCGCGTGTGTGGGAATCGGCCGATTTTTAGAGTCAACAAACATAAATCAAGTACTCGCCAAGTCATCCCCTCTCCCGTGTCCCTATCCATTGACCACCCGCGGGTCCCGCGCGCAACGTGTCGTCACGGTGGTGGCACGCACGCACGCGAGGAGTAACGGCGACAATTACGTGTTTAGAGGACACAAAAGGGGTGGCACCCGTGGGACGAGTCATCGGAGCGTGGAGGCGCGTGCCGCGGCAATTCGCCACCCGACCGAGCGATCATCTCTCGAGTGGCCGCATTGTACGCGCGATGACCCTGGATCTCGTGCCACTCGCCGAGGACTCTATTGTGTCGGCCCCGAGGAAGTCGGATATCCGTATCAAACGGAGCGGCTCTTAATGTGGCGGTGTTTAATGGGTCTTATAAACACCTTCGCGACCGGCAACGTTTTGACGTTACATCTTCTTGGACGCTATTTAATGTAACGTTTGTCGTTTCACGAATTTAGGTCGTCAAAAATAAAAGCGAAGAGAAGCAGCCGAATTTACTTGCAAGCTCGCGGGATAAATATAATAGATTGTGATCTAGCCCCTCTATCTTTTCGCTTTATTTTTATAACATTTCTGAACATGAAATAATTTCTTTTCTTTTTACTATATTCTATCTTATCTAGTGAGATAATCATAATCAGTGTTATATTGCGATAAAAAATAAGTGTTATTGCCTAGAAATAAATCTACGAATAAAGATTATCATTTACACATTTCTTTTCTCAAATAGGATCACGTAACTTTTTTATTACCTAACTAATCTGAATTAAAACAAAAATAGAGAAAATTTTTAATGTAACTTATTTTGACATATAAGTTTGTTTGATTTTTTAGGGTGGAATAAAACAATTTTATATATTCTAATTTTTTTTAATTTTAAGAAATAGATCTGATAAAGCAAAATTTCAATTTTTTATATCTTAAATTTCCTTTTTAAATTGCGGTACAATAATTTTTAATGGAATTATAAGCAATCAAAGTTAGAATGCTTTTTTACTTAATCCGCGAGTAACTAGGTAATAAAAATAATATAAAGAATATTTTTTTAAATCAATTTTGAGAAAAATCTTTGAGCTTTCACGTCAAATAGTTAAAAATTCTTTTTAAGCAAATTTTTTTTAGTTATGTGACAAGCCCACAAATTGAAAAAAAATTTATTTTTTTGACTCATAGTGTTATAAAGATAATCAAAGTCATACATACATTTAAAAAATATGTATATAGTAACCTCTCTTTTAAAGAAGAGATTTCAAGTTTTAAATCCTTTTCTTATTTTTAAATTTTGTCTTCAAAACCGAACGAACTTTATTGCTAATCCAATATCATCTATAAGTTTATCCTGCTTATTTATCTCTTCATGCGTACAAGATTAAATTAATCAAATATTAGAAATTCACCTAATTTTCTGAGATGTTAATCTTTAAATTAAAAAATACAATTTCTTCAATTAATGAAAATCGTAATAAATTAATTGCGTATACATATTATTAACGAGTATTTTTCAGATATAATATAAATCAATCAAATATTACAAATTCAATGATTTTTTTAAAATGCTATTTTTCAAATAACAAATCTCCTTATCAATTAATAAAGATTATGATAAACACGATAAGTACATATTATTAAGTTTTGTAAATTTAATGCGAATCAACCAATTACAAAATTATTTTTTTAAAGGGATATTACATAATCCTTTAATTAAAAAATACTGCTTTTTATGTAATAAAAATCACAAAATCTTTATAAATTCAATTCTATCCTTCAAGTTAATAACAAATAAATTTTCAGTTACTTACTAAGCCCGCCAATTCTGTCGTCGCGGCAGGCACCTCCTGATCGGCAAGATTCATCATAACTTCGCAATTCGTCGTTTCGTCTTCCGATCAATCGTTATCGAGCCGAAAATTCCTCACTGTGGACAAACAGGAGCACCAATTTGAAATTGCAAAAAAACGCGCGACACGGGTCTCGTCAATCAGTGTTACAACGCGAAGATCGAAGATAGCACTGAATCGGGTGATTTGATCTCAACGCGAACAGAGGGGTGAGCCACCCTCACGGCCGGGGGTTGTCTCCGGGTTCCAGTGTACGCCCCCAATGTGACGTAGACTCAGTCCTGCGCGTATTTCACCTCCTTGTCGGCCACTACCTAACCGGGCTCTGGGCGGAGCCTGAAACTCATTGGCGACACACGAGCTCGATGATCAACGAAGGGATGATGCTACGAACCTTCACGCGAGAGAGGACCACGGTTCTCTCAGCTCGAGCTTCGAGCAAATTCGATTCGATCGCCATCGAGATATTTGTGTGCGCGCGAATAGAGATACGTTTTTAATATAACTTTAAATCAACCTGGGCCAATGTGAGTGTTTCAGCGACTCGGACTGGGATAAATCTTAGCTGATCGTACAGCATGGATCGCTAAAGAACGTCCTAAAGACGTTTCCATATCCTCTAAATATCATAATCGGATAAAGGGTGCTGTATGGGCGATAAGAGAAACGTTAATTCTCTTTCTAAACCATACATGATCCATCTTAGAAAATCTTTGAAGATTTAAAGCGATTTTTAGCGAAAATTATTAAACCTACGTCACGATAGATTTTGTGCCAATTAATTAACCCATACAACGATCATTCAAACAGTATTGCAGCAACATTGCTATTATATATTTCAGCAACATTGCAATATTTTTGCAAGCTTCTTGTGCTGTATGGAAATAACGTATACATATAATATATCTATAATTATATATTATAGTAAGATATATGTATAATACATAAAAATAATATGCATAATTTTTTGTTTCATATTAATTCAGTCGATAAATTTCGAGGCTATAATTAAAAGAAAGCTAAAAATAATTCATCGATTTATTTTTAAGATAATAAAATTTGAATTTGTCTCAATAAAATGAGTATAATTTCAAAATTAAGCAATATCATTCAGCACAAAAGCTTGTGGTAATATTGCTGCAATATTTGTAATTTTACTACAATGTTACTGAAATGATCTATGCTGTATGGAATTTTTTTAACATATTACATTAAATTTTTTGCTCGAAGGGGGGATTATTTGGATTTTACTTCAATATTATTCGTAGAGAAATCATTATTGTCGAGATTTCGTCGAGACAAAAGATGCTTTCATTTTTTTATATTCGGCGTGTGTGTGATTACAATATTTATTGATGATAATAGATGCTACCGCTTTGTACATTCACAGATAATAAGTTACACCGAGTAACATCCAGGATTTTCGTTCAGATGTCACTACTAAGAAGAAATACACGAGTGCCAAACTGAGCGCGTGCGCGACAACCTTGCCGAGTGGATGGCCTATAATTTTCCATAGATTTTGCTGTAATTTCGTAATCACGAGATATTGTGAATGAAAATGAATTTGCGTTAAAGAGTACACAAGTGCGTGCGTAATACGCAATAATACGACTGATAATGTCGATTATTCTGTAAACATCGAAGATTTTCTTCCGAAAGTACATAGACGAACATTTAGGAGATTTTGGAGTAAATCATCTTCAGTAGTACATTACATCATTGTAAGTAAAGATGGATTTTTTGTGAATGACTTACAGATTTTTCTGCATAATTGCTTCATCAATAACAATGCTGATATTTTTACATTATGTTATAATAGTATGTTAATTAAAATTGATAGTAACTGCTGATTTACTTATCTCTATAGTTGCTCCAATTTCTTAGATATGAACATCTGACATGCACCGCTATTGACAAGAATTCAAAAAGATTGCTTAACAAATTTCTCATAGAGAGAAAAGTAATACAAATTATACTCTCATATTTTGGAGCAAAGGAGAGACTTTCGGAGTAACGAATTGCTCCAATATTGTAGTATTATATTTTATTCATAATTATTATGCCTTGAATGTTGACGAATTTCTTTTACTGCTAAAATCTCATTGTTTTACGCATAATTAATTAAATTCGATTAAATTTCTTGCGAAAATTGTGTTTAGTTGTGTATTTTATTGTCGAATAAATCAACTCCGAAATGATGTTTTGACATTTTGCAATTAATAACATAAGCACAACCCGTTAAAGACATATTTCGGAATAATAGCAGAAAAATGTCTTTCATCTATAGCGTTAAAATTAAAATTCAATTATATAGTATTATACGTACATTACACAAATGATACGAATATGTAACTCAAGAAGCCTTTGAGGTTAGGCTAACCTCAAAAAGATCTTATGACTACTAAACTAAGTTAACTTTCTGATATTTCATAGACTTGTTTCTTATTACTGCACTATTATTACTGCATAAAAACTTTTCTTCTCACTTTCGTCAAATTTCAAATATATACCAATTTAATTTTGAGTCTGTTCTTTGTCGATGAATTCCTAATTCTGACTTTGTCCTAATTATTAATAACTACAAATGTGTAAACTTACAGGATTTTGAACGTTACTGCTTATAACACACCGATGAGATATGCGGCATCAAGTTAGGCCAAATCCTCGGCGAATCTCTGTGTTTGATCCGTCTGTCGCTACGAGCTACAATATCTGTCCATATTCGAGAGATGTCTACAGTAGAGGCAACACCGTTTATCCGCACCATCGAGTGGGATATGATGGACAAGACCAAATTCTTCCCGCTCAGCATGCTGTCCTCGTTCTCGGTCAGGTGTTGCCTGTATCCCCTGACAGTGATCAAGACTCGCCTTCAAGTGCAAAGACAAAATCACATGTACAATGGTAGCGCAAATTAAACAATAATAAATTAAACTAGATTGAAATGTGAATAATACAAATATAAGTAAATATCATCTAACAATAATATAACATCAATATATTATGATTTCATACTTAACAATATAAATATATATAATTTAACACTGTACATACATATCATAATAGTTACTTTTTGAGAGTGAAATTACAACATCGATGTTATGTTACTGTGGTGTTAACTGAGTAAAAAGCGCCTCGTACGATCGAAGCTGAAGTCTTAGTGTCTAATAATATTTCAATGTAAATTTTAAACAATCTTTTAATAAGTTATATGCGCGCTGATTACTGTCGGGTTTAAAATACAATCATAAACTCTGAAGTTGAAATAATATTAAATTAATCGTAAAAATTAAATAAATTAATTTATATATAAATTAATTTTACAGTAATATATGAGAGTAAATAATTTTTCTTCAAATTTTTATACAATATCTTTTACTCTATAGGTATGATAGATGCGTATAGAAAAATTTATAAAGTGGAAGGTTTCTCAGGCCTTTATCGGGGCTTCTGGATAAGCTCCATTCAAATTGTCTCTGGTGTATTTTACGTATCAACCTATGAGGGAGTACGCCACTTACTCGGACAGGACACACCCCTTGGACGTGTTGATTCCAAGGTCAAAGCGTTGATCGCCGGTGGTGCAGCCAGTTTAGTCGGGCAAACGATAGTCGTTCCTTTCGATGTTCTCAGTCAACATTTAATGGTTCTCGGCATAAATAGCACCAAGCACGGCAGGGTGCACATAGATAAAGTGAGTCAGGAAGTTTCTACAAAATTCACTACACCTTCAACTATTTGCTTGAGGTGCTAACGTTGAATGTTTCTTACAGATGGGAATGAATCCCTTAGGTCTGACTCTTGAACCTGGAAAGACTCGTGCGCAAATCTCCGCGGAAATAATAAGATTGATTTATCAGAGAGATGGTTATCGTGGCTTCTATCGAGGGTACATGGCATCCTTGTGTGCATATGTACCTAACAGCGCTCTTTGGTGGGGATTGTACACGGTTTATCAAGGTAATTATACTTTGTACTTCGTAACAGAGTTGGCAAAATTTTTTGGATAAACTCCATGCCATGGATATGTCCGACCAACTCTACTTCGTGGCCATTAAATAAAAAAGAGTGATAATGCTTTTTATATTTTCTGTTTGGCAGACGAGCTTATAAAGCTACTTCCGAGCTGGTTCTCACACTTGTGTATACAGGCAATGGCGGGTACATTGGGGGGTTTTACAACCACGATCATTACGAATCCCTTGGACATCGTGAGAGCGAGATTACAAGTGCAACGATTAGACAGTATGTTTAGCGCGTTTAGAATACTGTGGATCGAGGAGGGACTGCATATGTTCAGTAAAGGACTCTCTGCGAGACTCGTTCAATCTGCCTGCTTTAGTTTTTCAATAATTCTAGGTTACGAAACTATCAAAAGAGTGAGCATAACCGAAGAGTACAAGAGTTACGTTCGATGGTGAGCTTCACAGACACTACTACATGGTTAAAAATTAATTTTACCCGGATAGAGTTGTATGTGGGTTTCATCCGTGAATTTCTTAAATACGATTGCAACGCGCCTTTCAATGTGTATTACTTTTCAAGAAAAAGGCCATCACAATTTAATCGATACATCATGTTAATGAAGAAATGTAATATCTCTTGTAACTTCTTCTAAAGAAGCTAATCAAAATAATTTTCTTCGGCTATAGAAGTGCTATTAAGTTATGCTAGATTTAAAAGTGTCATCAAAGCTATCTTTCGTTACACGAACAAAAAAGAATAATATAATTGTGTCATCCCGGTCATCTGTTTTGCGTAACTTGCCATAAATCGTGCATCACAGTTTGATATCTCACGTAACCCTGTAGACAAGAGACTTTACATACATTCAGAGAAAAAGACATAGTGGTGGTGACTTAAAGGTGACAAATATACAAGTTTTACATATGGAATTAATCTGAATAAACTATATATTTCATAATTTCGCTATTATAAAATATTTATTTGAGGCACCGGATGCTGCATTTTACATACGCAGAAAATTCACTTAAAAAGAACTGCTCTATCTATGTGATACCTAAATTAGAACGCTTAAGGCCGTTGTGAATTGTAAAAAGAGTTTAAAGAATTTTAAGTTTACAAGATGTGTCTGGGATGTCCATGAGTACCTATACATACTCCTGTAGAATATGTACTAGATGCAAAAAGAGAAAATGATTAAAACTCAAATAAGAATTTATTCAGATGGGCCGAATAGACTAACTCGTAAGAGCCACCATTTTCTCAATTAAAAACAAATATTTATACCATATACCATATATATATTTATTGTACATAAAATATGAAATTTGTATAATTGTCATCTTCATGATTTCCATTATGTTTTTCTTCGTATATAAGTACTATGTACATAACAACTATGTATACTTTGGTGTACATAAAACAATAGTTCCGAATGACAGTAACTAGGCAAGTATTTGTAAATATAATAAGCGCATTTTGTACGCTAGTATCATGTGTCAGATGGAGTACAAACTTCGTAACATGTGTTAGGTATGTTACTGTGATACAAATATATCTTATACGTACTCTCAAGACGGTCTGTATCTTAAACACGCGTCCGTTTATATTACGATATAAGGTCTGTTTTTTATGACTAAACTAGTGTATACTTTTGGAACTTAAAGTGAGATGGGTATATACGTTTGACATTCGGTAAAAATGAGAAAGAGAGTTTTAGTGTAGTCTAGTACAGAAATAAAAAACAGACGATCCTAGTCAAATATGGGCATACAAATGTGTCTACATATATCGGCCGTTTTGAAAGTACGGATAGAATGTAATACCTGAATCAAGCGGATTGTACAGGTTCACTGAAATATCTATAACAGATACCGCAAATAAGATTTAAGAAATATGACTGTTTAATATTTCCACTTGTATTGTGTATATGTATATAGCAAAATTGAGAATTCTCCCAAGAAGTCCGTGAAGATATTAATAAATTTTATTGACTACATTAAATCGTGCGTGATTGCTTGTTTCCTGTTTTAAAAAATATCCGCTTATATCCCTAAGTATTACCTGCGCATAGACAATATTCGATTATTACTCATGGAAGACTGAAACTCCTCATTCCTCTGTGTGACATGAGCGCAATGCAAGCAAATTAACGTATCGCTTCGAAATTAATCCGCCTGACATGCAAATCGGGAAGGGATCAAGATTGAGCGAACATACAGAGTAGACAAAGGCCGGCGGCGCGTTCGAGTTACTACGTGAACGGATGCATCGATTGGTATGCATCGCGGAGTAGATCGATCTGACATCTCTTCGATGACTAGGCGCCAGATCGACGCTGGTAATTTTCTATGTCGGCGTCGTTGGTGTGCTCTCACACTCAGGGATACATGAATTATTCCAGGGTCGAGGTAACGCCCGTCGGGCGATTAATCGTATCCAAGCGAAACGGCCTTCGTTCGCCAGCTATGCAAGCGATGCGAAACTTATAATTGCATAATTGCGCGTTGTTACATATACAAGTCGAGCTTTTACGTGACCGTCAAATGTCAATATTGTCAAAATCGATCCTGCGATTCTGCTCACATTCAATTGCTATATTAATCATTGTATACGCAATAATCGTCAAATTAATAAGACTCGAACAGCACTGTCCAAAATCAAGACGTAAAAATTGGAGACTATTGACATATTTTTAAGATATCTTATATCATTTTTATTTCAAAAATTACGATTTGTGTTGGACCGTCGATATTTAAAAACGAATGGCCAAATAACGGTCAAGCGGGATTTTGGTTGCTAATGTAATGTGTGAATTTTATTTACCATGTTTTCTTATTTATATATCGATTTTTATTTCAACAACTAAATAACATAACTAAAAAAACGTGATTTTAAGTTATTTTCATTAGTTAGTCAGTAGTAGTGTAGTAGTAGTAAATAAATGCAGGTAGGCTTTATTAGCCTTCTAACGCGACCTAGATCCCATAAGGTTCTATTGTCGCTCCCTACTTGTTCCGTAGGTCATCCAGTCGAGTCCAGCCTCGTATCACTTACCAGACTTATTAGACTGCTGACCTTCGCATTTTCTAGATCCTTGGGTGTCATAAACATGTGTACCCAGGATTTATACCTTTTACAAGCGAGTACACAGGGAATCGGTACAGTAGGTGCAGGTTGTCCTCGCTTTCTTCTCCACATAGCCGGTATTCTCCATCGCTGAGCTGTGACATAAAAATAGCATTTAGTCCCTTAATTACAATGCAGGTCCTAATTTTGTTCTGAGTGTTTGTTTTTGTCCTAATTTTGTTCTGAGTGTCTGTTTTGTAGATAGTTCCACAGCCACTCAGACCCTTTATAGCGTTATTCAGGAGCCAAGGCTTCTGAATTATTGATATTGCTGTCTGCATCACAGCCATGCTCCTGGCTAGAATCACCGAGGCGCCTTTGCTGTGATGCAAGTTAATTTGGACTATTGGTACCGCGAGCCCCGCCATTTTTTAAGCTGACCCGCTCGCACCGGCAGTCATTCCCTCCTTACGTTCTTTGTTGAGCAACCCATCCCGCAGAAGGGTTTAAAACCACAGGTCTTAAGGGCCTCCAGTGAGCGATCGCCGATCAAAGCATCGAAGTGGGCGCTTTTCGAGTCCCTACTTTCGCTCCCCCTCACGACGATCCACTCCTTGGCGCCCAGATCCGCGTTTTGTCTGTCGAGGAGCTTTACAGCTTCCTCGGCAGCCAAATCCGATTCCTCTGTACTATCATCCGATAGCGCTTGGGTAGCTCCTCAGCTGGTAGCACATGTAGAGTGGTGCTTCCGATTTTAACTACGGTGGAAAGGCTTTTCAACCAGTCCACCGTCTGTTGATTGACGCAGTTAAATATAACTGCGCCATCCTTCTCCCAGGTGCCATTAAAGGTGGGCGCTAGTCCATCCTCGGGAAGTTCGAGGATGTGCCTCCTGACCAGTCGCCTGATCTCCTCCACCTCACTGGCACCCAGTTTTTTCTCAGGATAGCCTTCTGGAACGAAGGCCATCCTGATCATGCCCTTAATCGCCTGGGCATACGACCCTTGGTCAGTGACCTTGGGTCTCTTGCCCGGGCGATTCTCCGTCGGACTGGGCGTTTGATGCACCGGTCTGTCACACTTCTGCGTGACCACCGTCGCACCACTCTCCCCGCCCGGCGGAGTAGGAGTACTTGAAGGAGGAAAAGAGATGGCTTTCTCAGCCCTCTCCTTCTCCTTTTTGTAGCGGCGCCTTGCAGCCCCGCTGTAGCGAATGCGGGTCTTAGGTAGACCCGCACTTGCTGCTTTTTTCTCCTCCGGTTGTTCGCTTCCTAGGGAAGGCACCCCCGAGAGGACTTTATTAATATTTTTGTTTAAATTCGTGCTATCCATGTTGTTCCCACGAGTACCGCGGTCGCGCGATCTCACCCGAGCAGAGCCGCGAATGCCCGGGGCTTGGCTCCGTACTCCTGGAGTTCGCCCGGTATCCAGGAGGCACCGTTTACGACGCAGCTCCCCCTGCGCCATGCAGCTCCAGGCACGGTAGCTTACACCCTAGCTTGGGGGGTTCCTCTTAGTTGGTCACCCACGTGCCCCCCCTGAGCGGGAGGACCACGTTTGCGACCGTAAGCCCCACCCACCCGCCCCGGCACGGGAGCCCGCAGCCCCCGAGAGCACCAGGCGTACCTGGATGTGGTCAAATATTCCCCCAGTCGGTTTTTCTACCTCGAGGCCCCGTACCTGCCTTCGCAGGTCGAATGTGGGTCTCGTGTCATATTACCGCGGGGAGTGCGGACCACGGGCACCCCAGGGGCCCGGCGACCCACGGGCCCCCGCCCCGCGACTACTACAAGGTGGGAACCCTTTCGGGGGGGAGTTAGTCATTAAATAAGCATATATTATATCCTATCAATCATCAAAATTAACTTCATAAAAAGTTGTCAAAAACATCAGAACTCAAAAAAGTGATTTAAGAAAAAATTATCGAATCGCAACTAAAATATGAATGAAGGTTTTTGAATTATTTTATTAAATAAAAGAATGATTTTTTAAACCACAGTGTGTAATCATTTGATTTTTTTT
>NW_017275544.1:145890-167254 GCF_001594065.2 Cyphomyrmex costatus | reverse complement strand
CCACCCGCCCCGGCACGGGAGCCCGCAGCCCCCGAGAGCACCAGGCGTACCTGGATGTGGTCAAATATTCCCCCAGTCGGTTTTTCTACCTCGAGGCCCCGTACCTGCCTTCGCAGGTCGAATGTGGGTCTCGTGTCATATTACCGCGGGGAGTGTGGACCACGGGCACCCCAGGGGCCCGGCGACCCACGGGCCCCCGCCCCGCGACTACTACAAGGTGGGAACCCTTTCGGGGGGGAGTTAGTCATTAAATAAGCATATATTATATCCTATCAATCATCAAAATTAACTTCATAAAAAGTTGTCAAAAACATCAGAACTCAAAAAAGTGATTTAAGAAAAAATTATCGAATCGCAACTAAAATATGAATGAAGGTTTTTGAATTATTTTATTAAATAAAAGAATGATTTTTTAAACCACAGTGTGTAATCATTTGATTTTTTTTTACTTTCAAGTAAAACGATTATCATTAATAATATATTGTGCATTATTATTTTTTGATTTCTTAGTATCTTACACAGAAAACGTGATGTCTGAAAGTCATTTTATTGATTTACATTCCGATTTCGGACATTGCGCTGTCAATGGAAGGAAAATAATAAAAATATTTAAAATTGAATTATTACTTACATTCAAACATGAACGTTTTCATCATCTTTATCAATTACATCTATTATACATTTTTAACACGTGGCTTTGATGAATTGCATGTATTTTAATTTGTGCGTACTACACGTACGAGTACGCGGTCTTGAATGATACATTATCTGTAAAGTATAACCATTTGCCGCTGCATTTAATGCAATTCCAATCCGTACAGTTTGTGTTTTCCTTATCACAAGCTTATTACCTGATTTTCCACGCACAGAGCGGTTTGTTTTCTTGTACCGATAAATTCTCATCTAGTACATCGCTCATCGCTAAATGCCCGTATACGATTTATAACTTAGGTTCGAATGCGCATTTTAAAATTTATTCTACTTTTTCATGTAAAAAAAGTTGTATTCCGTTTCGCTTTATAGTGCACTGCACACGCGGTGCGTAACTGAATTCATAACAGTGCATTCCGACCACAAGCAGGCGATCCTATCCGACCAAACGTCAAACAGAGAAACCGAGCGTTCTCGCTGGTTTCCTATTTCCAGCGAGATCAAACATTCATGGATCAAGACGCGAAAGGGGAAAAGAGAATATTATTCGGAGAACGATGTACACCAAACGGTAACGTCTCCTCGTTCTTTGAGGAATCGCCGAGGCGGTCTAAAAAGGGATTCGCCGCGACGGATCTTTTTCATCCCGCGGGGGACACATTAAAGCGAATCTTCCTTTTTGTCCCCGTGTTTTCTAAATGACACCACTTATTGCCTGGAGAGAGCTCGCTCGTGCTTTAACGGCATCCTAAAAACCCGCGACGCCGAATATTCGGCAATTTTTCTTAGGAAAATATATACGCGCGCGACGAAAATACCTCCCACTTTGCGCTTCGAGTAGCTCGAAGAGAAGATTGCTTCGCGTTTTGCACGGCTAATTCTCGCACATCTTTGTAGAGAAAAAAAAACGGAACACTGGAGGTTTCGTGACTAAAGGAATTTAGAAGCGAAACAGCGAGAGATGGGGACTTGTTGTTCACTCGAGTCGTTAACCGAATTTTCAAAGGTTCGCGTTCAGGAAGGAGGAAAATAGGAGGAGGATCGCACGCGCGCTCTCTCATTAGGGACGTTCGTCAGTCATCTCTCCCGGCATTCGAGAGGCATCTTTTCCTGAAGCGACTCTCCTTGCTTCATTTTCTAAGGACTATTCTCGCTTCCCTCATTATGTTCTGTTCGCCACAGGCAAAACGAACACGATGATACGTGGAAGAGAATAGCTCGCGCGGGGAACGACGACCTTACGCGCTCAAATGTCACTACGGTATAATGTACTCAAAGTGTATAGAATACATCGTATATATTAATAGTCTTTTTCTACCTAAATATTTTTATCTATAAAAAGTTATTTTAAAATTTACTCGATTTTCTCATTTTAAAAGTGACATGTTTCAAAAAGTTTCCCAATAAATAGAAACAGTTATTTTTCAATTTGGCAAAAAATTATTGACTAATCAAATAATAGCATCGACAAACAAAAATTATATTTAACAAAAATGTCCTTGTTATTGAATATTCTTTTTGTCTATATAAAGCGACGCGGTAGCGTCGCGACGCCAAGTGTATAAAATAAAAATATAACCGCTTAACATGATCACTTGACGCATGAACGTCATCATGTATATATCTTTATGTCGCTGCCAAATTCGCGATGCTACCGCTAGCTTTATCAGGAGTTTTGACCTCGACAAACTTTAGATTCAAATTACTCAGAAATTAAAAACCCAATCAAAAATCTAAAAACAGTTATTAAACAAAGTCATCGATATCTTTCGATGGAATTTTCGTTTGCTCACCCTTAGTTCAAAAGATTTGTGAGTAAACGATGAGTAAACGAATGCATGAAGAAAAAAATCGATTTTTTAATTCGATAACGAAACTTAATTTCCTTGTATCTTTTGAACTAAGAATGAGCAAACGAAAATTCCAACTGAGCATTCGTGAGCAAACGACGAGCAAACGAATGCATGAAGAAAAAAAATAGATTTTTTAATATTGGGCCAGCTTTACACGGGTGAAAAATTATCCTAAAAATAATTCTGTACCTAGTCAAGATGCTTCAAGGGACCGAGAGATATCTCTCGTGCTAGACAAGGGTGACACGAAATAATCAGCACGTGGAAAATGGATTGCTGGCGAAACCCTTTGCAGCCTCTTTCCTGGAATCAAATTCTTCCAAATTCAAACACATGAAGGGCAGACGACGGGCAAGGTCCTCCACGGTCGTACTGTCTAGCAGCCGGGTCGTGCGACATTAACGGCGCTTCCTTTTTCCGAGTAGCGACGAAGGGGTTCGCGCTCGAAGAAAAAGTACGCTCGTTATAAAGAACTGCAGTGCGTCGAAATGACGCGTTCAGAAAGAAAAAATAGGATACGCTTTCTCTACCGTAAATACGTGAACATCCCGTTTGAATTTGATTCAGATCTACATCAAAGGGAACAATACCTACTTTTTTTATTCGAAAGAAATCGTATCTTCAAAGCTCGATATATAATAATCCGAAGTTATTTTTCTTTCCAGTGTAAAAATACTCGATTTGTTGGGTTTAAAATTAACGCGTAAATCTTAATTTGAAATTAAGAATATCCAAAGAATATCATATACATATACGAGACTCATAATTTCTATCGAAAGAGCAAGAATATTTAGTTTCAAGATCTGCATTTCAAACTAAAGAAAATTCGTTAATATGTTACTTAATGTAGCATACATTACATAATGAGCTTTTTTACCTCGTAAGCTAATGTTATTTTTAACGCCCGCTTAAAATGTCATGTGTACGAACATGTTCGTGGTGTACGTATCCACGCACGCACACCCAATGGAACGACCGGCGGGTTACGTTCTAAATCCGTGTACCGTGTAAATCATCGCGCTCACGCACGTGCGTGCGTGCGGAGCACCGCTCACGTGCCACGACCGGCTGCGCTTAAGCGCACGAGAGCTCCTCGACCTGGACTTTTAATCGTTCTCCATGCACGGTTTTTCTCGTCGGAACGCGTGAGCGACGCGTACCCGCGACGAGATGCCGTTTCTCCATGATAATATCGCTACTACGCAACATGCATCCGTACGGTTAGAGTCAGTAAAGCCGGTAAAAAGCCACGCGCTCATTACGCGTTATTATTGTCATTATCGTAGCTGTTATTGTCGTCACCACTACTGACAACCATTAATATCACTACTCAATCATTAATCAAACGCTCAATTAAGAAAATAGAAAGTGAAGGCCTTGAATGTTAAATTTTAAAAAGTTTTGATAAAAAAATCTTGGAGAAAAGATTCGATTGCGAAGCGACGAGAGAAGCAATCGTTAAGCCTTTGTAATCACGATGAAAATCTCGGACGTGATAGAATTGTAAGTTCTAGTTGTATCAGGATAAAACGGTTATACAAACTAATGACTGGTCTCTAAGTTTATTTAACAACAAATTAAATTACATATTACACAGTTTATTTTATTCATGGACGGTCCCTCGTACTTACATTCGATTCATTGTTTCTAGACAGGACAGGATTACATATTGGCGATTATTTACTGTTATCCTAAATTTCACAGAATTAAAAGATTCAACAATTATCACAAATTATATAGGTATGTAATTAGAGTTTACAAACTGAATTTACGGATTGCAAAATTTTTTTAGAGAGTTAATACGCACAACTAGGTAGTCGGGTGCATTGATTTCACAAAAAAGTCGTATAAAAATGAGAAAAAAATCACTTTTACTTTTGGCTGGTATATATAGCTGTCACCTGAGGTAAAAGTTTGCTTGAAATAAAAGTTTCTAAGGCCCGATTTTTCATTATCTGGTTAACTTGTGGTTAAGCTTAACCTGATGTTTCATCCAATGAGCTTTATTCATGACATCACCATAGATGAAGCCCATTGGATAAAACATCAGGTTAAGCTTAACCACAAGTTAACCAGATAATAAAAAATCGGGCCTAAGTGACATAAGTATCCAGCGGACCTCGAATTACTTGAACGAATGCTTGATTTATAGAACTAAAATTGAAAACTTAAGAAAAAGATTTAGGATTACATTGAACATAATTCGCGTGTTTTACGTTTAGCAAAAATTCAGAATGATAAACAGAGCTGTAATTGCAGACACTGAACAACATTGTGACTTCAATAGATCTTCAATATTGCGAGAGTGTGACGCTACAATGTCAAGTAAGGATAGATACGTTTGAATGAGATAAAAGGATAATGTAAAAAAACTGAGTCTGGAATTAAAAAGTTTATATTATTAACATTCACCAAGTAATACATTCGGTCGTTGATCTGATATCCCCTTAACGAGGATTGCCAGCAGCTACAAAAAAAAAACTCAACGCTTAGCCAACGTTACGACTGTCAAGTGGCAGCAAATGTTCTGTCAATCAGCACTGTACCATTATTGGCAAATGACTAGCTGACAAACGACAGTCAAAGTTCTATTAGCCAGTATGAGCCATCACTGGCAAATGACTGAGGCAATACCGTCAGCCAGTACTGAGTCCAAGTTATCATCAAATACTGGTTAAGTGGATGACGATTGCAGTACTTGGCTCAATACTGGACCGATTGTAAGACCATGTATGGAAAATTACATTTGAATAATTCGATGCGATTGATCAATTCTTTCTCCGTCTAAGATGTCATTTCTAACATAGTAGACACAAGAATAAGAGTACTTTGCAATTGTAACTAGGAACTCTCAACGCAACGTACATTCTCGCTTCGTGAACCTAGTGACGGACGATCCCCACGTTCGCTGCGGCCTCGAGCGTGTAACGCGTTTGCCTGCGATGCGAAGCGAAGCGGAGCGAAGGGATTAACCACGGGTGAAGAGATACGTACGACGCGATACGGCGATCTTCAGACAAGCAAGCAGGCGCGGAGAAACTCGCGCGAGCCGAGCCAGGAGGAATAAAAACGAAGACGCGAGGTATAGGGGGGTGTAGCCACAGCGCGTGGCCGCGGGCACGCACGTGCGTGAGTACGATGATTTACGCGGACGCGAATTTAGACCGGTAGTGCAACCCCTTGCCGTGACTGACGCTGGAAAGAAATGGCAGATTAGCCGCGCGTCTCGCTCTTGCCAGGCTATAACGTGCGCACTATACTTAATGCGCGAACGCCCTCGACTTGAAACACGCATGGCGAGTGCGATGCGAGCTATAGATACCTGAGCCGAAGTAAACCGCGTGTTAAAATTACTCTGATACATTAAGGAGCGCGCCGCAGTGAAGATGGAATTGCTTTATAAAACCAGTTGGCGTGAAATCTAAATTAACCCACCACCGGGATTCTTTAAAGCATTGCTGACTTCTTTTATTGTGATTTTTGAGAATATATGAATAGCTACTAAGAGGAATTTGGTTTATACCGCCTCCTAAATAAATTAGGTAATATTCATTTTTTGAGCAAATCTTGAGATTGTATGTAAATGTATAAAAATGCCAGAATCCAGTTGCTTGTTTTATTATAAGGACGAACAGAAATCGTGTCTATATCCGCAGCGACCTACGTTATAGATTGCATAAGATTACGTAAAATAAATGTTTTATTTTTTTTTTTTCGTTTTTTACATGCGAGTACGTTTATAGTAAAAGCTGCAGGAGCCTAGATTCTTTAAAGGTATCGCCTACAAAAAAAATTTATATTATACGTAATGTATGCTAGGACATTTCCATACAGTTTCGTATATATTTTTTAAAAATCCGGGCTGAAAACACAGTGATTTAAATAAATAAAGACCGCGAACCGTTTAAGAGAAAATTTTATGGAAAGTCTTAAATTTTTTAATAAATTAAGTAACGATACCAACTCCAAGCTCTTATCGTTTCCCTTGGAAAGTTTCAGGGACTCTTGTTCACGATTGCTACCACTCTGGTTTTTGGTTGAAGGATCCGATTTTGTTAGTGAATCTTCAATTTTTTTGACTGAAAAAGAGAATGCAGTGTATGGTATTTTACAAAATGGTAACAATTTTGATAGTGGTAATTGATTTCCGGCACAATAATGGAATTTTTAAAAAATGACGATATTATAATATTTTACAATGTCGATATTTTCTTCTGCCTTCATGTTTAAAAGATGAAAACGGTGAAGTTTAAAGAATAGTCAAGATATATAGTCAAACGTTTATTTATTAGATAAACAGTCAAACATTTGTGTTAAATTTAATGCAAAACAAAGATTGGTTTTATAATATTAGATATATTTTTCGGAATATGAAATTCAAGAGAGGCAAGAGTAAACCTCGAGTGTCGCTCGGACAAGAAATATGAGCGGTAAGACGCAACGGTGCGCTCTTTGACGTAAACGACCGTTAAATCCAGGATAGCATCTGAGCAAAATTCGCGACAATGGCTTCTTTCGTATGACAACATGACTAGTAGACTGGTCGTAACACTGGTGGCAAGCCGCAGGAATAGTAACAAATGAGCGTTATCTCTATTACCGTCGTGAAAAGAGTGGGAAAAGGGAAGAGAGAGAGAGAGAGAGAGAGAGAGAGAGAAAGAGAGAATCTTGTCGGTGAGGACAGAACAGAACTCGGCAATGCAATTTTTCTCCTTCTATCAGATCTTACAACTAAATCCTACGATTACCGCAAGGAATACAGTAGTCCGGAAAGAAGGCCGAGAAGTTGCTGGGCGATTACGCGTGGGATGGAATTTTCATATTACAACATTTTTATGTTACGACAAACCGTCCGTGCTTACCGGGGGAACCCTTTATTACGGTCATTAGCTTTAATGCTAAAAAGCGATGCTTCAACTCCCACGGGGCATGTTTCTCCGGTATCACGACATGCAGATTTCGCAGCCGTTGAGCAAAAAGTTGTATCGTATAATACGGGAACGAATCTTCTTGATCAGGAAGATAATAAAATTAACTTTTATTAACGTCGCACATCTCGTTAAAAGATATTGATGTAACGACACGAGGATCTGCTCGTCATTAGAAAGATCCTGATCCCTCTGGCCATAGTTTAGTAGATAGACAGATACGGTCTTTTCATGATATTCTGGACTGGCTGATATCAATTAAAGAGGATAACGTAATTTATAAGAACTTTTATATAAGTATATATATATATGTATGTGTGACAAATACACACACTCAAATAAATATCACCGATTAAGTTTAATTAAATTTACGATAATATCCTTCCCATTTTTTTTACAAAATCATTTCTGATGTGAAGATCAACGTTTGCAGCAATTATAATAAAATATTAACATGTTCTTAATCAATTACAAGAAAGTTTTAAAAGATCTGGATAAGTCTGCAGAGGTTTAAATAATCGTTCACAGAATACGATTTCTCGCGTCTAGAAAAAGCACGTGAATCTCGATGCACAAACGAGTAAAATCTGCAAGACGGTGACAGCTGCAAAACGAAAACTATCCCTTTATATTAAACTTCACGAACGTGGACAACAGGCATAGCGCTAATAATGCTCGCGCAGCCGTGCGTATTTTACGTCTCGTCGCTCGCGACTCGCTATGATACGCAAATAGAACAGCCGGAGGAGACGTCCAACTGTCTGGTGCACTTGCAAAAATAGGATTGTGTCGCTGCCTCGTCATGTATCGCCAACGTTACGCGACAAAGTCGCAAAGAATCGGGGTTACGAGACGAAGAGCGACTCGTCATCAGGACGTTAGAAAGAACGCACTATTTTCAATTAATGTCCATCAATCCGCGAACGAAAATACCTCAGTGCTTCGCAAACGAGTTTTACCAGTCGGCCATTTTTAATTTTCGTTACATGCACGCGTGACGTTAAAGCCTGCAAGGTTCTTTTGCAAAATGCTTTATTTTTATCCTTAATGAATAATTACTACAACTGTGTAAAATAATTACCATAATAAAACTGTGCGACAGGCTTTAACCACGCGCATTAGGAAGTATTTATAATATCTATTAGCGAATTCGATTGGATCCACTTAGTACACACTGGTGTACATTAAAGCCGTCACACAAATTAATATAAAAATGTTTGTATAAATAGAACAATAGATAAAACCCCATGAAATCATTGATACATTTTATTATACTGTTAAGTAGAATCTGCATTTTATCATTCGAAACATGAAATATTTGCATTTTAATTTTACACGAATTAAATCAGTGTCTAATGGATTTAATATGCACTAGTGTACCAACCAAATTTACTATATATAATACAGATACGATAATAGAAATAAATGTAAAATTTTGATTACCCAATCTTAATATAGACAGTAAATCAAAAATAATCAAGTAGAAGTCGGATAATAGAAGTTATTATTCAGAGTATCCCAGACTTACCTTGATACCAGTTAGTGCTAGATCCTCAGGGTCAATCATGTAACTTATTCCCTAAAATGGAAACGTAAAAAGTGAATTTTTTTGTATATGAACATAAGCGTAACATAGAATGTTAAATATATCTAATACCTTTAAAGGTGAGACATCAGCAATAATGTCGTTCATGCACCTAGAACTTAATGTAATTTTATTTAAGTAACAAGTAGAATACAAAGAAGAATTACATGATAAGTTATATTATAATATTATTGTATTATAATATTACCATATGATCAATATATAGTACAAATAAATAGATACGAATTATCCATGATTTTAAGTGTGTGTGTGTGTGTGTGTGTGTAACAGAAAAGAGAGAGAGAGAGAGAGCACTCGACAGCGAGGTTGAAAAGTCGGATAATAGAGTTTTCCAATCGATGTGCCGCGGTACGCAGGTGTGCTGCTCTAATCTCTAATTATAAATAAGTGTGTCGTAGAAATTTTAGAAAAGATAAAAAATAGAAAAAATTTTTAAATATAATAAATAAAAAAGCTAATAAAACATGAAAGAAAAATGGAAATAACCTAAATTATAATATATTGTCTACTCTTATTTTAAAGCAATATCATTGCAGGAGTAAAATCACTTTTAATAAAATAAAAAAAAATAAGAACTTTAAAATTTTATTCTTTGTTTCTGCGGAATATGTTGAAGTTATATGTATATGATATGTATGTATATGTGCTGAGCGTTGTACACCTAATAATGTACCTATATGTATGTATAACGATAACGACTCCTTTTATCTCCTTATGTGGAGCATAGGACGTCTATAGACCTCTTTTGTCCGAGGCCTATATTCGTTTCTCGAATCAGATTGTTTTTCGGATTTGTGGGTGATTGGTCCACAGAATCCTACCTCAGTCAGATATTAGAGACAAATATCTACTGATATGTATACTGATGTATAGGACCTACAGTTTAACGCCGAATCCGAACGGCGCTGATGATCATAGATCTTTTGATCACCAGGTGGAGCCATTTTTTGGCTCATTAAACGCGAAAAATCATCGCGTTTGGGCGCACGTGGGATTGAACTCGGGTCTACAAATCGCGAGTCAATCGCACAGAGCGGTGAGCCACTCGACGCCACATATGTATGTATACTCCCTGATAAATTTTATCATCCGCAAATTAAAAAAAATTGAAAAATGTTGGAATAATTTCGAAATCAGTTATTCCGAATTGTATGTCATCTGATCTTCAAAGTAAACGTTTCATCAAGGCTTACGTAAGTATCGCGTGGTTAGTACCTATAGCAACGTTCACACTTCGACGCGACGATGACGAATCCGCGCGGTAAAGACGCATCGCCCTTTACGAGCGAAATTGCCTTTTTGCTGTCTGTGTTTGCTTTCAACGCGTAAACGGCGCGAGGGTGGCATATTTGTCCCAGACGCGTCGCCAGGCTCGCAAATAATTCAGAACGGTTTCCAACTGCAATCGACGCCGATCGACACTCTGCACCCAAGGCTGCGTCCCCGTTCCCTTTACGGTGCGTCGCGGCACGCACAAAGGAAACGATAAATTTCGTTAAAGCGTGGCGCTCAACAGATAGGAAGATACGTCATCTTTTTTATGACTCAAATGGTCGAAATCAAACTTCCCATCTTGTTAATTTAATGTCGAGGATCATTTTCAAATTGATTTACGGTCCACTTGTAAATTTGGTAATTCCGAGATACTATATATCTATTTTATAGCCGGAGCCCCTCGACAGGCTCGGCGCCGAATCGCTCAGCGGGCGGTCTCGCTTCCTACGACGTGCGGATCTACGCCCGTCTTCGATCGTCGTCGACGCATTAACGCTGAACGTGATGATTATGGAACGGAAGATCGCGCGATTGACAGCGCGGAATCGCGTTGTAAGCACGAGGATCACGTAGAACGAGTGCCGCTGTTAATACTTAAAGGGTACGGCGCCCGTCGCGGGTCACGCGGATGCGCGCTTCCTGTTAACGTCGCGCTCGCTGTTCCGTGTACTAACGAGTGTTGTCGTGTAATCAGGAACTGGGTGTCGCACGTGTCGTACAGCGTAACGAGACACGATGAATGCGTCGATATCTATGCCTGCGGAAGATTATAAATGTATCTAACTTTTCAACTTCAGAGTTCTTTAAAATCCCGCTTGAGATTCCTGACGTAATAAAAATTCTTTCAAAATATATTTGAACAGAAATGTTTTCTAATAAAACAATATTTGTATTTAATAGAATATACTAACTCATTTAAATAGAAATGTTTAAATATGTAAATTGTTACATACTTACAAATCTTGTTCCTTGTTTTTGATACTTAAATTGTAGTTTCTAAAAATTTCTGAATTTGTGATTTATTCATTTGCTGTTAAACCTTTTTCTATTACTTTTTATTATTTTATAAATCTATTCTATCGCGCAACTGCAAATTTTGTTTTATTAAAAAATGTCTACATTTTAATGTAGCTTGCAAACATTTTTTTTAATGTACTTACTTTTCTCACTTCTGACATTATAATCCAAGAAAAATTCTTATGTCTTCGAGAAATTTTTATGTTTCCATTTTTGTGTCTTCAACTCTCGAGTCTTCGTCTTGTAGTAAATTCTCGGCAATTCCTCTTCAAAATAACACTGTTGATGGAAGATGAAGCTTCTTCCTCCAGTTTCTCTGGAAGACATTCCGTCGCTTCAAACGTGCGTTGTTTTGAAACTGCGATGCGGCGAGTTGTTTCAAAGTATTCTCTCCTTTCTGCTCCTTTGTCGCTGTTTCTTCTCCGTCAGGCACGAGGCTATTCCGTCGGTTATTCCTGCGATTGGTGCCGAGATGCAGGCAGAATGCGCGTGTCCTCGGTGAGTTGCGGAAAGGTGACAGGTGCCGAGTGCTTCTATAAATTGCGATCTTGAAAGAAAGAGAGGGCGAGCGCGAAAACGGGGAAGGTTAAGAAAGGGAAAGAGAGAGAGAGAGAGAGAAAAGGAATCGTGAAGTGACCCCTTCGGTTGCTATCTTTAGCTGGTTTGTGGGCCCTAACCGTTCTCCCTTCGAAACACGTGCGACATTAAGACGCCGGTCCTGTATTTGCAAATATCAATATTTAGCGTTAGCGTTTGATGGACTTTGAGTATTACATAAATGCGCGCAAGGCGCAATTTTCATAAATAAAAATTTATACATAATATATGTGTGTGCATGCGTGTAAAGAAGAATATACAAAGATTCTATTTTCCTTGCTGAAAATACAATAAGAGAGGCCTATAACATTGAGATATATGTAAAAATTTAATACTGAAAAGTAGTAATGAATTATATTTACTTGGAGGTGAAGGTTTCTGGAATATCTCGTAGCTCAATGAATTTTCGTTGGCACCGTCGGCCAGGTTGAAATCACGCAAGTGTATCGATTATGAATGAGCCTCCAGGTCCATTCAGTTTGAACATGACCCAGCGTCCCAAAGTCTTGGTCCATCCTCGGTTCGTCTAGAAGCCTGGTCACTTTCATTCTGCAGCATTTGCCTACCCTCAAGTCGCTGTCGCGGCTTTGAAACATCGAAACACTAATGGAGTAAACATTCATATTATTATATTGAATCAACACCAAATCGATATACATATATAGACTTTGCTTATTCGTTGTATTTAAAATTTTTGAAGTTTTATCTTCTTTTACCTTTCATATCGATGATACTTTTACTATAAATTATCAACAGTTTAATATTATGTTCTTCTATAATTAAATTCTAATTTGCAGACGGAGAAGAAAAGCAAACGATAATGAAGCAACGTAATAATAACGTTAGTATAGAATAAAAATTTGCTAAGAAATTTCTCGCAAAGTCTCGATCGCGACCTAAGTATACTATTAATTTGCTCTCGTTGCTCCTGGCAGGAGAGGTGCGTGCGAAGATTAACATCGCGCGCTGCGGATACCCAACCGTGCGTGAAGTCTATGACTGGGACTCTCTCACCCGCACCCTTCGCTTCCGCGGTCCGTTCGCGACTCCGACGACCGTAACTATTTCCAGACGCATTTAATTAATCTTGAACCAAAAACGTCGAGTTGGAAAATGGCGGACGGACGGTTGGTTAGGCTCGGGCATCGGCCACCTGGCAGAAATAGCAGCTATGGAAACGGCTCTGCCGACTTGACATTTCCTTCGAGCGTGTACGAGCATGAGAGAAATGAAGCTATTGAGCGATGATTGAATAGAGAGAGAGAGAGAGAGATGAGCAAACGAGAGCAATGAAAATATAAAACAGGGTAGACTTGGCACCTGCCGGCTGCTATCTCACCGACATTTTCGACTTCCTCGAGGTGAATGGCGTTCGGTTCAATCGATTCGCTTGATTTTCTAATTAATCTACTTAAGGGGGTTGCTGGAAGGATCAAATTATTGATATTGCAGTTGTATGAAAATCTTCGAATTGATTAAACGGAATCAAAAATTCTTTTACAGAAGTAAACGCGAAATAAGGAGGTGCTGCATTGGATTGTATACTAAAATCGAAAAAAAGTAAATTTCTAATTTTCTTCTTACACCTATTGTTCTATAACACTCTCGACGAAACTCTCGAAGTAAAACATGGCTAGATAAATAGTAATAAATCCTGATAAAGAAAAATTATCCACAAAGGTAAAAATTAAATTTCTCATTTTTAATCATTACTAGAAACCCTATAAAAATCTAGCCAAAATCTTACGCGTGAGTAATTTTGTTAAAACAAGAGTGAGAAAAAAGGGTATATATGATATACTGTATCTTTTTTTAAGACCAACAAATAATCTGCGCAAAAGTTTGCTTGAAAAAATAGAAATTATATAAATTTAAAAGAAATATTATTAGATACAAAGAACAACTTTAACTAGGTATAGCATTTTTCACTCATTTATATTTAATCTCATCGATTGATTTTCACTTAATTTGTTATTACATTTTAACTTGTACTAATTTACTTATTCTAGTTAACTTATTGAAGTTGACAGATATAACGAGCTAATGAAAGGTTTGTTATTTTATGGCCAGACTTTGTTATAGGATCTCTAATTTTTACAGGACAGAAACGCCTGCACTATAATGGCGTGTTATTCTATTTTTTATACCTACCAGTAATTACATATCGCAAATAAAAATTTACGACTCATCTTTAATGAACCCTATTCATTCGGCTTTGTGCCGCTTGTATACCATATTGTAGCATATACACGTTCTTCGATTTATCGTTTTATTCTATACGTTCTCAATTGAGCTTTACACTCTTCGATTATTACTTTTGTTAAAAATATCATACAATTAGTTTCATGAAAATTTATTTTTCCAATTGTCAATCCATTATATTCGATTTACCATTTTGAATTCCGAAATCAAATTTGAATTTAGCGAATCAAAAAAATCCCTTATAATAGATGGTTAAAAAAAAACAAATAGAAAACGAATTTCATGATTTAGTGATAGATTAAAACGTTTGTTTATATGATCCACAAGAGTTATTTCGCAGTTAACAATTACCATTAGCTCTTTTTTTATTTTCAATTGTTTTATTTAACTAAACTTGTATCATATTGTATCTTAATTTGTTAAAATAAATTATTTACTTTATTAAATTTCCAATATGAAATGTCTGCTCCCGTTTCTTCGTCGCAGACTTTTCTGAGATAGCTTGCCAGGTGGATCAGCAAGATCTGCGCTCTCTTAATTCGTCAGGTCAACGGATATCCGCAGGCACACGTTTCCGAAAAGTGACCGATTAGACGCTAAGAATAACCCTCCAGGCCTCCATATACCCAAGTCTCGCATACAGGCCAACCTTATATATTTCGCGGTGCCGGAAACCGATTCCGAAATATCCCTTGCAAGACCGCGGAAGCATTAAAAGAATAATCCGGCAGTCCACTCTCGGATCGGAGGCAGAAACGATGGCGTCGAGATCTCCGCCCACGAGAAACGTGTCCGATGCCAAAAACACAGGATCGGTTTCGTGGTGTACGACAGTGGTTGTTGACTGATCACGCTTTCCGTGGCTATACCGCCGATCGGATAGACGCATTTCCGGTGGCTCCTCGCTAGTAACACCAAAAAAATTTCCAACAAACGGAAAAGGGTTTTACTGCGATAAATCTTAATTCTTTCACGCGATTTTATGAATGTTAAATTTCAATTTTAATTTAATATAATCCCGATGTAATTGATGTTCGTTATAATGGCGTGTACCAATTAAAATAATTGTAGAAGTTAATAGCGTCATGATACTATAACTTCGCGGCTGTCACGTCAAAAGAGATGGAATGAATCCGCAATGTCTAGTTTAACGCTACACTATTGGCCGATACGCAATTAGTAGCCTAATTTCCTGCCGAGGCAAATAATGTACCAAGGTAGGAAACCGGCTGCTGCCACCGTTCGAAAGATTTTATCGAAACAAATCACGTCAATTTGATACATCGTTACATGCGAGTTTAATTGCCTGGGTCTCTTATTAGAACCGAGACCACATACACTATACTGCTGAACTATCGGACATCGACTATAAAAAAAAAATAATTAACGTGAAAAATAAAGACGCGGCGTGTCCGAGAACATTTGATCCTGTGTGCGAGTAGCGTGAGTTGAGATAAAAGCCGTCTCGGTGTGGTTACGAGGAACGCGAGACGATAAGAACAGCCGATAACAATGCAAGCGTGTTGTCTTCCTGTGATAGTTACCTGCATGTTGTTTCCAATGGAGCTGGACACCATGAAATTTCATATCGTCTTGAATATCACATTCATCATTGCCGCATATCTTCCGCATACTTTATTACGACGGTTATACAAACTTGCAACGGAGTGAAATGAAAAAACATTATTCATTTTTACAGAGAAACGCGATGTTTGATAGACACAATACTTAATCAAATATAATTCGTAATAATTCTTCGTAAAGTACAAAGAATTTCTTTTCTCAAAATTTACCCTGAAAATAATAGTGGATTGTAAAACAACATAAAATTTTGAAGAATTTTGTAGAACTGTTTCTGATTTATTCATATATATATAGATCTATCTCTACAATATAATATCTCTACAATATACAAGTACATAAACATAAAAAACATTTGATTAATTTTTAACAAATATAAAATTTCAATAAATTTAAAATTGAGGGGTTGGGCTGAATAAAGGCATAATTCTAGGCTCTTTTTTCGAAGATTAGTGCAAATAAACAAAAAAGTAATGTTGCTTACATTAGTAAAATATGAACTCATTTCGATTGTTCTATAGTAATGAAAATGATATAATCTATGGAAAAAGAGCCTTAATAGACTTGGATTATTGTTCCATAGATCTATATTAAGATATAATAGAAGTTGTTTTTATTATGTAGGAATGTATCATTCAAAAATGGCAAATGTGTGTTCTGTGTTTGCGGCAAAGAAACCATCGGAAGAAAAACCCCTCATAGGGGGTTTGCCCATTTTTTCTTCAAATTTCCATCACTCGTACAATGCTTTACAAAACTCTAATGATATTGCGTTCGGTCGTTTATATTGTATAGTATACTACAGCGTATATATTTCTACGTTATCAGTGTAATTATATTAATAAAAATAGTGTATTCTGACAATGATAGTATTTAGTTATATTAAAAATGAATTGAAAAAAATCGAAATTTGAACCCAATTTGTTTAATTTTATTTTTCTAAGCGGTCATTGTACAGTAGTGAACTATTTTTCTCCTTCAATCTTATGCAAAAATAAAGATCTGTGCAAAAATTCAGCCTGATGGTATTTTTTCCGAGGTCCCGCCCAATGTTCGTCTAAATTGATTGTACTATTTGCACAAGTGTAAAAGTAAAGTGTATCCTATATTTATTATGTATTTCTTCTACAAAAGTGTAAAGATAAAAAACATTTTTGTATTTCATAGTCTTTTCTTTCTATCGATTCCTACAATACTATGATCAATATTCGGAAAAACGGACTAAATACATTTTTTAAATTGCAAAAATATTATACATGTGTAACTGAAAAATATTAATATATATATATATATTATTTCAAAATATATATTACATAAATGTACAATTAATGTTATTCCTCCATTTGTTGTATAATAAAAAGTAGTAAGTTATTTTAATTTTTATCAAAATTTTATAATTACGTCTTTATTCCGTCCATTCCTTCAATTGTTAAACAGTTTGTAATTCTTTATATTATAGAATAGACGCTAAATAGTGATAAACATATAAAATATTTTCTATACATTTTACAATACGGAATGATATTTTCAAACTGACTTTAATCGCTTAAAATCATTTCAACATAACAATTGATAATATTCGGATGATAAATTCATGTACAAAAAATGTGCGATTGATGCGATATCCCTTTTCTAGACAAATAAGAGAGAACCTCCATAAGCGGATAGCACTATCAGTTGTCTTTTTTTACATGAAATGCCAGCGTGCATTTTCATTTGATGCTCGCAACGCTTATGTTATCATTTCATCCTTATTATATTTATTAAATGTTAAAGGAATATTCTTAAAAAGTTGTCCATATTACTTATTATATATAACTTTTATATAACAATTATTTTTTCCTCCTTTACCGATTTGAAAACCTTTTTCCAAGATTAAAGTATACGCACTAATACTCTTGACGACAGTCATTAATATCACTGCGCAGCTTTTTTATCAAGGTTACAATTTACAATGGAAGTAGGTGGTGACAGAATCAATTTCCTGGATACCATGATAATAAAAAATAATTTTATACAATTTGACTGGTTTCAAAAACCATACATATTCGGGCAGAATTTTAAATTTTTGGTCTCAGCATCCCCTTTCTCAAAAAATAAGTGTAATTTATGGATTAGTGGACGAGGCATTTTTACTTTCACATCCAGAATTCCATAAGAAAAATTTAAAGTTTGTAATTGATTTATTGATGCTTAATAATTATCCAATGAATTTTGTTTTTGAAAAAATTAAGAAAAGAGTTGATATGATTATGGATAAACCATTACGACCTAAGGTTGTTAATAATAATATGAATACCTGTTGGTTCACAATCCCTTATGTCAAGGGAATTTCTGACAATTTTAGGAGCATTGTTAATGGTATTAATAACAGGATTGCATTTTTCAGCATCAATAAGTTAAGCAATTTCATCAAAGTATAGAAAGATTCCCTTCCACATATGATGAAAAAGAAAGTTATATATAAAATTCAATGTGGTGATTGTGACGCTACTTATGTTGGTCAGACAAAGAGAATACTAAAAACGAGAGTTAACGAACATCATAGTCATATACGGAGAAATACATCCTCCAAATCTGTTATCACTGACCATAGGTTGCAGCATTTACGATTTTGAATGGAATAATGTGGAAATTATGGATTGTGAAAATTTTTACCATAAGCGATTGATTTCTGAAATGTTGTACATAAAATCTCAGAATAATGGTATGAATTTGAAAACTGACACAGTATAGGTCTTGATCGTTCATACGCGGATATTTTAAATAAATTGACAACAGTTATTTGACCTAGGTCTTCCTTTTTTTTGTTATCGTTTTATTTTGACGGTTCCTCATTGCATTGTTTCTTTATGATGAATACGGACACATATAATATTGTCATACGTTCTAATACGATTAAACATTGAATTTAATGTGCGAAATTATGTTTTTGTCTACCAGCAGGGATGAGTGCAAAAGAATTTCTTTGGTGTTATTATGATAATGTTCAATAGATGCATTAGATTGACTTTAATTGATTGTTTGTGTATAACGGTTTTTCACAGACATATTTCTGACAATTGGAAAATTTTCAACGATGTATTCATCTTTGTTGATGCACGGGAACATACTGTCATTTAACAATAATTGTTCTTACAATTAGCATTATACTTGGAGCACTTGAACTATTGATTATGTAATCGCTGAAGATGGTGTAAATCACAGACCGAACTGCGTTGACTCTTTATATCCTTTCAATTTTATTATTTATTTATTTTAAACAAAAAGAGTCTATAACTAGTATATTTATTTATTAATACTTTTTTATCATATCTATGCAACGATAATTGTTAAGAGTTATGGAATAGACTTCTTGACGTTTAGCAATATTTAATATCAGCAATATTTTCTTATATATGTATAAAGCAGAATCTGATCGAAACAGAAAGTTGAATCTTTAAAAACTTATAATGAGTCTTTGTCTGGTCTCAGTATTAGATTCGGTCTCGCCGAGGCGAGGCGAGACTAGCTCAAATCTCGTCTCGGTCTTGATTTGGTCTCGAAATTTACATCTCGTCTCGGTATCATTCTGGTATCGACAATGATAATCTTGTCTCGGTCTCGATAAACATAATAAGCGTTTTTTCAATTTCTTCTATGATCTATGCGATTAAACTTCATTATTATTCACTATTTTATGAATTAATTAAATTTTTAAACTTTTTCATTAGTTTGTATACCAGTAATAGCAGTAATTTAAATTTTTTAAAAAATAAATGAATATATCTCTGGTTTAAAGCATATTTTTTAAATGATTTTATTTAAAGTTGTATCCTTTGCACCTCGCTCTCTCAATTGCACTAACGCTCTCCACGCTCTCTCACTCTCTCGTTTGCACTCTCGCTCGCTCCTCTCGCTCTCTCAATTGCACTAACGCTCACATGAATTCATTAAGGATGCGTTCCACTTAACGTTCGCAACGCTCGCGAGTATCCATTTTGTCCTTCTTGTAATCGAATGTTAAATAAGGATGAGATGATAGATGCGATCGTTGCGAACGTTAAGTGGAACACATCCTAAATATTTCTATAACTGTCATTTTTTCCCATTGAATTAAACGGCGCGCGCCTCTTCGACACGTCTCATATTCATTTATCTCAACATCGACCAATCACGTACACCGCGTACACGGAAAAGAGTCAACAATACCTATCGAACTCAACGCACTTCGTGGTACACATGAATTATGGACTAGTTTATTTTTACAGCATTTAAATGGCCACATACATATCAAGCTGTTCTTATTCTCATAGAAGAATATCGATTGCGATAAGATGATTTTATAAGTGGCAAAACGTTTAAAAACGAAATTTGGTGTAAAATTGCTGTAAAATTGAAAAACCTTGGTTACTGGACCACAATGTGCATTTAAATTTTCAGGACTAAAAAAAACATACAACTCAGTAACAACTCATAATAAAAAGAAAGGCGTTCGACCAAGAACATGGATATATTTTTATGTAAGTTATTTTATATGTTAATATATACAATCTCGTAATGAAATGAGTGTGTGAAGAAGTATAATGCTGAGCGGCATGAGATCTTAGATGGCGTGTTGACAGAATTAGCAATAGGTGTAAATTTTTCTGAAATTGATTTTACAAAAGGAACAGTAAAAAACTTTTTGAGACCAACATTATTATTAACGGAATTTGTGTTGTTTAAATGAAATTTTAATCTATTATTAACAGTCGAAAATATAAAATTCAGGGGGTATCCATTTTTTAAAAAATTATTAATCGCGTCAATCAAATTGTTCCGTTGAAACCTAGGATGACAATAAAGAATTATCTTATCAACCACCCCATACACTACTCCTCTCTTATGATACAAAGGATGTTGGGAATGAAAATTAAGGTTTCTACCCGAAAATGTGGCTTTACGATAGTTATCAAAAATCAATTTATTATCTTCAACTGAAATCAAAGTGTCTAAAAAACTTATTTTATTATCATTACCAACTTCTATGGTAAACTGAATTCTTGTGTGTAAAGAATTAAAACGTTCCAAAATGCAATTAATACTCTCGGCAAGGGCCGCAAGAATAATATCATCTACGTAACGATAGTAAAAGGATAAACATACTTTTATTGAGTTAAATTGTAATAATTAATTGTTTAATTGTTTAAATTGTAATTTGACTCTTATTCGCCATTTTTAACGTATTAATTATTGTTATATAAAAGAGTCCTTTAATTCTTCAATTATTTGTTTTCAAACCGCGGGCTGTAACAACGCGGGTAGTACATTGTTAGTTTATTCATTAAGTAAAAATTAGATTTAGCATTTATAATTGCGTTTTGTTAACAAAGATAGAAGAAGTCGATCGCCATACTTGATATCGAACTAATCGATTTACCGCGATTTTGATCTAACCTTCCGTTTTTTCCGTTACCTTTTGCATTCATGTTCTTGTAGCTTGCTGTACGTTAAAATATACATTGCATTGTGTGTAATCGTTCCTCTTATTTATTTGATTCTCTCATAACTGCGAATAAGCGACAACAGGTTATGGGCCCAGGTAGAGAGAGAAAAAGAGGCGAAGAAAAGTAATAGATAAATTATCGCGTACGAGCGGGTTTTTTTTTTTTACAAGCAACGGTTGTAGTAAG
>NW_017275544.1:120651-145645 GCF_001594065.2 Cyphomyrmex costatus | reverse complement strand
ATCCGACGCATGCGCACAACGTTCAAAGTATGCTGAGAAAGAGAGAGAAGTATATTCCCGCACCGTGGTTCTGGGACATGGACTTCTCTCTCATCTAGCCATATAGTAGTATTACATATATGCTGTGTATACTGTGGTATAGTAAGGGTGATTTTACATGCAGCGCGGAACGCGGTACGCGGTAGGCGGTAAAGTAACCAGGAACCGCTGCGGCAAACCGCGGTACGCGGTGAAGTAACTATAAGGTAATTAACCTGAAAAGTTAACGCAAATTTCTTCCAAGTGGCCAATAAAGGTAATTATTAGATTGCATTGTGTGTAATCGTTCCTCTTATTTATTTGATTCTCTCATAACTGCGAATAAGCGACAACACGTTTCAAGACCGAAAATCCTTCGGCCCGCAATAATTAAGAAGAGGGGACATTTAAAAATCAGATTATTAGATTTGCGTTGCAAGACCGAGAATTGTTCGGCGCGCAATTTGGGGGGACTACATATATTAATAGAACGTTATTTCTTACCTTGGATAAATATTGCGAAGAATATTACTACGTCGACCCGTCATCAGAGGTCTATCGATATTCGCAAATTCTCGCAAGTGCTGCAGCACTTTGGTGCTTTTTCATGCGCAGTACGCTGCAACAGCAATTCGTTACTATTGGTTAAGAATTTTATGTAAGCTAGATGACGCTCTGCCAACACATGTGCCGTTTCCTCCAGTGCTTCTTTCATCACGTCCAGATTTTTCTTCGGTTCCTTGCCAGTTGTGAAGAAGTCTAGTCTGTCTTCTACCTGTTGCCGTAATTTTTCACCAAATATCTTCGTTGGTATTTCCGCGAAACAATCGATTCTAGAAGCAATAGAACATTTATTTGCCAGGTATCTTGCAATTCTACCCTTATTTCTAGTGCCGGCACGACCGATAAATGTAGAGTGGAACAATAATCCATATTTTGGAGTATTCGACTTTCCACGGCTTTTCAATGCTCTGAACAAAGCTTTTTCGGCTCCCAATATTTGAACGGTAGACGCTGGTGCTTTTGCTAAATTAGTAAGCGATCCAGCATGTGCTATTAATCTGGCGCCGACTTGATCTCCGATTAAAGTAGCTAAATTCGGTGCTACTCCTGCCATTTTTCGCGTTAAATAATCAGCCATCTTTTTCCTATATTCGACCAATGCAACAACACGTCCAGCAAAAATCTCAACGTTCATTAAATCAACTGGACTTATGTCCATTCCCATGGACGACTTGGCCGCGTTAATAATAGCTTCTGTTCTTGAACTGTCCATAACAACTTCTTCTAACATTTTTATCTTTTCATCCGTTAGTTGCTTTCTGTCTTTTATTATTTGTGCAACTCTCGCGTATGTATAATTCTCTGGAACTATTTTTGCAAGTTCTGGATAGTGATAACTGTACCATTCTCTAAAATCAAAATGAAAAAGTTATATTCAAGTACCTTCTAATCTTATTTTATTTTCGATATATTTAAGGAGTGTACTATACATACCGCATACGCATGCTAAATGTGTTGATATCCTTGTCCAGTTGATCAAGTAAGGCTATACTTTGGATGATCATGTTGTCTACTCGGTTTACATTGAACTTAACTTTTGCTCTCGAGTAACTGTGCCCAAGACCTAGTTGTGAACGTATAGAGTTCTCAGAAGTAAAACTCGGAAGTAAACCTTTCACTAAATTATGAAAGTGGAATCTTATTCCCCTCGTGATTTCAGGAACAATATTGACATGGTCGCACTTGATACCCAAAGTTTCAGTGATATTAGCTCCAAGTTTAGGATCTGCTACACCAAGAACAATATCCGATTTGGTAAATTCACCAAAGCTAGAATCTATGAAAAGCCTCAGGTCATCTGTCATAATTCCTTCGGAAACACTGTTGATATTTAGCAAAGCAGACGTTGCTGTCTTGAAAGGTGAAAATCCAACAAGCCTTACAACACCATGAAAACGTGATAGATCTGTTATCGATTCTTCCACTTGCGGTAACAGCATCCCAATCTCTTCAAATTCTTTAACGCGAAATATGGCATATCCGGCTGCATGTTCAAATAGAATGAAATAAAGCTTCTGTAAAATAAGTAAGTTTTGTAAGTAAAAATATTGCAATTGTCTTTTAATATAAATTCTAAGCATTTTTAATTTGCTAAATCACTATGTTCTACAAGCTAGGATTATTCCATTATTGTATTATTTCATTTTAACTCTAGCTATAAGTACTTATTTTTTTGTACTTAATTTACACACTCAAGTCCCTGAGACCCATTCATGTTTGTTATCATATTTCCATAAAAATGGACATATTTCAATTTTTTTTTTAATCGTTGGAGAATTGATTAAGGAACAAGTCCATAGCGTCAATAGAATTAAGAAGCATCGAGATATTTTGGTACAAAGAAAAAGAAAAGTTCAGAAATGTGAAATAATCTCGATTTAGCAAGTTGCACTGGGATTTCTGGGACCTCAGTGTGTATAGCTAGTAAAAAAATATATACGCCACGTGTAGCCTGATTGGAGGTTAAAATCAAAATTCGTAAATAAATATGCATTTATCTATAAAACAATTATAATCAAAACACAAATAGAGTTAACATTATACGCTTCAAAAAAGATTTATTTTAGATTTTAGGTCTAAAAATCACATTATTTGCGCATAAAGCTAAATTGCGTCATTTATGTATCAACACGTTGCCAATCTCGACGCTGGATGTCAAGTACAGAAAATTAAAAATAGTTCAAAATAAGTTGTTATTACAACGAAATTAAAAAATATCATTTATACTTACCATCTTTCAACAATTCTGTATTTCTTCTCTGTAAGAGATAAACCAATACGTTTTATCTTTTGGATACACTGATAGCGTTTTCTCTTGGCTTCACCACTCACCAGTGCACACTCAGACAGTAAAGGTACCTTTTCATGGCGGCGATTAGTCACAACTTTTGTAGCGATGAGAGTCACGTGACTTCATCAGTCGCTTAAAAGTCATCGCTGTCAGTCGCTTCTGTAGTTCGATTTATTTATGTTTTAGCGACAATAGGCGATGATCGCTACAATTTGAATTTTGTCAAAATTCCCGTTCTGAACAAACAGGAGTCTTCTAAAATCTTCTTTTTTTGTATGTTTTTCTATCTACAGACATAAGCCCAGATATACTGCGCTAAACTAAACAATCGTTTCTTCCTAATCTCTCCTTGATTTTTTATTATTATGAAACCTTTTCTTTGCCACTCATGGTATTCCTGTATATATTGAATAGTATGATTGTATGTATACCACTCGCTATACTTGGCCAAGTAAGGCCTAAGGCTGGAGTCACATTGAGCGGTAATTACAGCGGAACGGAACAACGAGACCAATCACAATCGCAGAAAGTAAAGCAGCGGAATGATTGTAGAGTTCTGATTGGTTTCACTATTCCGTTCCGCTGTAATTACCGCTCAATGTGACTCCAGCCTAAAGAAAAAGTTATTTTTTAACATTTTTAATAAATAGCGTCGAAAAGTAGCCTTTTCTTTATACCATATCCATTTTTTATGTTCTCTGTGCTACTTACGATTTTATCGACAAGATCAGAAAATCAACGTATAGCTACTTAATTCTCAAACCGAAAATGGATGTACTGGCGGTAGTGTGCGGGCGATTTCGACGGTAACAAGAAAAAGGCCGATATGGCCTCTTTCAGGTCTTTTTCTGTGCTTTAAATTAAAAATCTATATCTATACAATCTATAATACACGTGACGTAAACTGTAGCATTTTCAGCGTTGGCAGTAAATTTAGTACACAACTGTTCACAGCCTGATAAGTGAACGAGGATTGAAGAATAATATTAGACAATTTCAAAGTTGTTCAGAATACGAACGATTTGGTGTGATTCGGATTAGCAGCTACATAATCTAATTGTATTACGTCCTAGTTACCGTAATCGAGGGATGTCAGTAACAATGACAGCCAAGCTTCAAGACGACATGAATAGTATACCTCTAGCGGATGACGATCCACAAGGTGAGAGTTTAGAATCATCTGATTTCGCGATTCTTCTCGACATCTGTCTCTTTCTATGTTTTATTGATGAATGGAATTATAACCTAGCTCATTTCGAACAGTTTACATTAATTTCATGTCTTTATTCCAAATGTTATTTAACTTTATTTATAACTAAATTTGCTAATTTAATCTGCCTGCTTCTTATTTTTGTTTATTCGCATCAATTATTTTTATGGATATGATATTGTGTGAGAATTAGACTAGCTGCATCCAACTGTGAATTGGTAATATGACGTCTACTCCATTTCTCGGAATTTGATGTAGAAATACAGATTAAAATACAGAAAGAGCTATTGGACCTTTTAATTATTTATCTCGTAAATTATTTTGTTTAGAACTCCTTAAATATTTGTACATTTTCTATATATAACAATTTGCTTGTACTTTGACAATAATAATGAGCCTTATTTTTATCCTTGATTAGAGAGTAATATTTTATTAATATTTTACTTTCTGCATATATTTATAGTAATAATACCAGAAGAAGAAATCTTGGATAATGCATCACATATATCTGATCCGTTAGGCAGAGGACGCAGTATGGAATCTATACCATCGACATTTACTAACGGCAGCTGTAGTCCTAACAGTAAGTGATATTATTGATTTGTTCTCTCCTTATAGTATATGTAGTTTTTATATTGTTTGCCTTTTTTCAACAAAATATACAAATAAATATTAGTTTATTTTGTATTTATAAATTGAACAAAATAACATTACATAAGTGATATTTTCAGTTCTATTACCAGCTTATTATATACAGTCAAAGAAAAATATAAAAACTTTAGTAAAATGTTTGCTTTTATAAAATATTGTAATACTGTTAAATTAAAATCGTTTATAAAATCATTTATATTTATTATAGGTTTAGATCCTGATATTAGTCCAGACGAGCAAGAAGAGAAAGCTAGATTGATTGCACAAGTTCTTGAATTACAAAATACTTTGGATGGTAAGTATATGTATATTTCAGTAAAGATTGAAATTGCAAGAGAATATACTTATTGGTAATATATTTTTGTAATGTGCACATGCATATATTCTATCTAGATCTGTCACAGAGAGTGGACAGCGTAAAGGAAGAGAATCTCAAGTTGAGAAGTGAGAATCAAGTTCTAAGCCAGTACATTGAAAATTTAATGTCAGCATCGAGTGTGTTTCAGTCAACAAGTCCTAATACCAAAAAGAAGTAAACCATACCATATTAATTAAATAATTACACAGTTTATAAAAATAACTCACAGTGATCTTAAAGTAACTGTGATTTATTTGAATATTAGAAAGTATATGCTTGTATATATTTAATTCTGATTTACATTTATCAAAAGAAACCATAAAATCTTTACAAATCTCAATATTTGATCTTAATTTGCCTTTATTGGCTTGTATACACTTCTATACAAAAAATTCTAATTACTTTTTTTAATATTTAATACTATAATGCATTCTGTGACTGTGTGACTTGAAACACGCTTATAATTAAGATTGTGTGCACCAAAGAGATCGATGTTTTATACTTCTACAATTTTTATAAACCTAAGTGTTTCACAAATTTTCTTAAATAGATGTTTGTTAAGTTAAAGGTTTATTTTTCACTTAATTTTCTTTAAATTAAGATTAAATTATTTTCTATGAAATTAACGCACACAACAGTACTAATAATATATATATTTGTTATCCTGGATGTAATAACGTGATATTTAGTTTAAGCAGTGTGTGTATTTAAAGTAAATTATATATACATATAAGAAGAAAAAAATATTTCTAAATAATTTAATATTTATTTATTTTTTAATTTCTTGTATACATTTTTAATATACACTGTTAAATTCAATTAATAAATTTTTTTGTATACAATTACAATTATAATTACAAATTCATCTCTTTCGTACATTTGCTTTTTACATTCGTATATATGTATTTTTTAAAGATACACATTTTACATTCGCAAAGTTGGGTATTAAAACATTCAAAGCCATACATATATTTCATTGAGGTATATTTGCTTCTTTAATAGAAAATTCTTGCTTGGAACATTTTGACGCATTTATATATACGCGTTATATATAAGAGATAACATATAAGAATATAACATTATATACAATTTTTTGGAATATGCTATAATTGTTGCCGTATTAACGAAAAGCTAATGCATATGATATAAGCAAAATAATAAGATAATTTCTGTTATTTACGAAACGATTCAAGTACATACACGTACGCAATCGTCTTACTTAACAGTTTGATGTATCGATTGACATGTAATAACAAATATGTATCTACTACGAATAAGGAATTGCAACTTGCAACAGTTTAGTTTAAAGATACAAAAGGAGTGTACAATCCCAAATTTGAGTATCCTATTGTTGAGTATAACACGGTGTTATAATAAACATTATATTCTATTGGAACATTACTGTTCGATAATTATCGCCTTGTCTAAATGATTCTCTTATTCCTTATCATACAACATCATAGCTCATAAAACACTCATGATCGTCCTGAATTTCTTTCTGAGAAAGTTTACGTAACGAATGAATTGTCGGAAATAAGAGGCATGCCCTATAAAGCGTATCTGTATCTTAAAAGTTTCGGTCGATTAATCGATTAATCCTCTTGGATAGCCGAAAATTGTATAGCTTTTTGTCCCCAAAATGTTTTCGGCCCAGGCTTTGCTCGTCCATTTTTCTTTATTCCTATCCACCATCCATATTGCGCGTATTTTCGCGATCTGAACGCATCGTAGGAACCAATGCTCCATTGTTCCCATTCGGTGTTGTCATTAGTCATATTTATCTAAAATCAAAATTAGACAAATTGGACTTGCAATCGATCTCAACCATCTTTTTAAAATTATTATTGATGAACATCTTGTGGAAAAGAATTAACTAATATGATTAAACAAGATTCACTTTTAAGTTTAAATGAAATCAATAATAATTTTACGACTATTGTATATGTGTATGTGTATACATATACATATATGCATGTATCTATCGATTGTTAATAGAATGCTATATACATAAAATTTACAGATAATAAATTAGCATCATAGCACACCGAGTTATATTCTATGGTTCGTTTATTATATCAACTACTCTCGTAATATAATGATTTACACAGAGGGTTTACTCATTTCTTTATAGTATCGTCCAACATTTTACCTCTCCGTACAACCGCCCTTTCTTGTTGAATGCCAAGTACAGCCTCGTTTCGACGCTTTGTATTCTAATAACACCAAAAGATACCGGTGTTGCGTAAAGCAGATCTGCAAGAGTATATAAGCTTTTGTGTGTGTAATAAAAATCTTAACAGTGATCGTTTGTGTAAATTGTCATTGTTGTAATACATATGTAATGTAACATATACATATGTATATTGCAAACGGTTTTATTTTACTTGACTTAGTATTGCATTTAACAAGTGTGACGGAAATATACCATATGGCTCTTTGTTTCCGGATAATCCTTCCACCCGCCCCGAAGGCGTAATTCCTAGATGATATCCGGTGCGACAGTACAACTTAATTATTCGACAATTATAGATAGGATTTTTCGCTGGTTGTCGTGGATCCCATATTATGTAAGGTGGGTACTTGCGTGATTTGCAGTTACGTTCAATGTTGCGTGGCGTTCTACAATTGCAATCAAATAGTCCACGGATTATCGACGTATAGTTACATATTACGTAACTTAAACAGAAATAGGGACAAACTTGTGAAATTTTAACGAAAAGTTCGAATTTTTGTCAAAACATATATAAGTCTCACACACACACACACACAAATGATATTATAACGAATTAGTTTCATTAAAATTATATGTATAGGACAATATAACATTTAATATATTTTGAAAAATATTCTTTTACACAAAAATTAAATGTTTTAATAAAAATATTAACAATTATATATCTCTCACTGATTAACTAAAAGTAAATTGTTTAAATGCTAATTTAATTTTGACAAAACTTTATTTGTATTTCAAATAGATGCTATAAATTAACAAATTGATTAAAAATAAGAGAAAAGAGCCAATAATTTTTTAAAAAAGATATATAAATGTAATTAACTCAAAATAACAATACATTAAACAGAGTAAAATTCGCAAGTAAGAATTCGCACATACGTTTCGACACCGATCGGGTCATTTTCAATGTTAAATTTAAAATTAAGTGTGTATAATAAAATTAACGAATCAACAATAATAAAATCACAGTTTTTTTGAACATGGCCGGAGACGCTACCGCGTCTCCTGATTACATATGTATAATTATAATAAAATTAACTAGTCACAAATATAAAATTAAATGTGTATAATTGAATAATTAAAGAGTCGTGAATATAAAATTAAATGTGTATAATTGAATATGGATCTTCCTTTGTGATAAGTTATATAAATCTTAACAGAAATGTAATAAAAAATGTATAATCCAGTATAAAAATCCAGTAGATCCATTATTGTAATTAAATAAATAAATAAATAAAATAAAATAAAATAATCTAATTTACAATTATAAAAATCGACTGTACTGCTTGAAATAAAAATAAGAAATATTTTACATTTCTGTTAAGATTTATATAACTTATCACAAAGGAAGATCCATATTCAATTATACACATTTAATTTTATATTCACGACTCTTTAATTATTCAATTATACACATTTAATTTTATATTTGTGACTAGTTAATTTTATTATAATTATACATATGTAATTTTATTATTGTTGATTCGTTAATTTTATTATACACACTTAATTTTAAATTTAACATTGAAAATGACCCGATCGGTGTCGAAACGTATGTGCGAATTCTTACTTGCGAATTTTACTCTGCTTAATGTATTGTTATTTTGAGTTAATTACATTTATATATCTTTTTTAAAAAATTATTGGCTCTTTTCTCTTATTTTTAATCAATTTGTTTTATACTTGTTGAGCCTTCTATTAATTTATTCTATAAATTAACATTTTATTCTTTTAATATATTATGCATTTTTGACATAGCTTGACATATTTTCTTTCTCTGACATGTATTATACCTACTACCACATTTCTTAAGCCATTAAACGTTAAAGTTTTCTTTGCCACTATAAAGGTTGTTTGTGCTTTTATACACGCTGTAAAATATATAGGCCAATTTTTCCAGGTCAGCAAGCTCCGTGAATGAAGCACACCACGCGATATCGTAGGCGTTCTCCCGTAGTTTGTTAATTTTAAACCGATTCTCGGGGGAGAGGAAACGAAATGTCAATAGGCTTTGTTCGAGATTATAGTTACGCGAACAGCTCAGTCTCCATCATCAGAAGGCATACGTTAACACAATTATTAATTTTACATGGTTTCAATGATGTAGTCATACGATATTGATAATAACTTTATATGTAAACAAAATTAATTTCAATTTGAAAATATTGAAAGGTGTTTATGCATTTTGATTAAAATTTTTCTTGAATAGTTTTTTTTGCTTAAAAACGAATAAGTTTCTTTTCCTCTCTTTTTTTTCTTTAAAAAAATTTCTTTATAAAAAAAAAGGTGTTATTTATAAAGAGCACATGCTAATTTGACGTATTATTTTTCTTAATACATGTATATACGTATTTTATCTTTTAGAAAAACTTATATTTATATTTTTTAGATAAATATTACAAGAAAATGATACTTTTTATTCAGCATATCTTAAACCAATCATGAATATAATTGATATATAAAAATGTAAAATGATGTATATTTACGTATATAATAATTACATTTATTGTTTGCTGGAATGCAGCCTGTGACTACGTACAATGTTTTATTTAAATTAATTTTAATGAACTATCTAAACTACAAAAATTAACAATAGTGACAAAATGGATAGTGTAGATTAATATCACTGAAAAAAATTGTTGGTTTGATTAATTGGAATTCTGATTGAAAATGGAATAACAAATTAATAGAAAATGAAATAAGGACTCGTTATATAAAAATAAACAATATGAAGTCAAGGGCGATATAAGAGTCAAAAAAGATTTTTTTTCAACAATAAAACATTTAATTAGTAACTATACTTTCGATAATTAATTTAATAAACATTACTTAACGCTAATTCGCCTTTAAACAAATAACTATGATAATTAATAATAAATATAAATAAGTTACAAGTTTCGGCCCTCCTCAGACATATTAAAAAACGGTGGACAAAATTAATCGTTGAAAGATCGTTCGTGCAGTTTCCATTAATCTTGTGAGTCTTCATAGAAAAACGACATTAGTTACACACGATTGAAAAGTCGTATGTATAACAATATCTCTGAAACGGTGGTAAAAAACTTTCTTTAAAAATGTTAAACAAAATTTGGAGGGCTCAATCCGAGAGCCGAGAAACTAGTAAACTTATTTATATTTATTATTAATTATCATAGTTATTTGTTTAAAGGCGAATTAGCGTTAAGTAATGTTTATTAAATTAATTATCGAAAGTAGTTACTAATTATATGTTTTATTGTTGAACAAAAATCTTTTTTGACTCTTATATCGTCCTTGACTTCATATTGAAAATGGAATTTTACGAATTATAATTTTCTCTTTAAATTCTAAAACTCTAATTGTGATATCGAAATTTTGATTACTATGAATTATTATTGATGAATCAGAATTTTCTGATTCGTCCATTTTTATCCAAACATTTTTCTCAATGTATTATTTTCATAATAACTCCACCTTACTGAAATACCCAGTCAGCACAGAATATTTATAATGTATGATTGTTTAAATTAAATTGTTCGCGCGTTAATTTACTTGCCTCGTTGTCCTTTTTATATTTATACACTATTTTATACATATTGAGCCTTATATAATTACTTTTATTTTATAATAAATATCTATAATTTGTGCAATCTAAGACCACAAAAATAGTTATTAAATATTGAAAATGAATCTTACAAATATTTTGTAAACATTTTATAAATATTGTGTGCTGATTCATGGATATATCCAATTTAATCAAAATTTACTCTGTATGTAAAGTAACACTTTTCTTTCAACACACGGAAGGAGAGCGTGATAAAAATAATTCTTTCCTGTTCTCACAAATTCAGACGAAATTTTATTTCTAATATCGCAAATGTGATATAGCCTCTTCAAACTCGAAAATATCGATCATATTTTCGCGTATCGCGACTGTGCATTGCGCAATTTGCATATGAAATTGTAGTCGCGACGTTTCACGACATCAAGCTCGCGTTTAATACCGTTAATAACGTAAACTACATGTGCACCTCCTGACCCTGTGGTGATATAGAGCAGAAAGTTAATCGAGTCAAGTGATCAATGAGTATACGACATACGTTATAACGTGTGCTGGAGGACGATTAGGTAGACAGACGCATTCGTTGTATATTCTACAGAGTGACAGGCAGGCGTTTTATATTCCCTTTGTTCCAGAAATTAAATATACTAAAATACTAAATCATTCATTTACGCAAATTACGCATTTCACCGTCACTAGAACGTTCATATATATGAAATAGAAACAATAGCCAATTTATTCCTTTTTTCACAAATTGGCCGAAATATCCTATTTTACTTTGAAAGATTATTTAATCGTACTTTTAAATACAAACTGGACCATTATAATCACGTATTTCACTTGATATATATTCTCAATTACGATTTAATTAAATATCCAAGATGATTATACCCGTTTCCATCGAACGTAACGGTTGAGGTCGGGGCTCTTCTGGTTTCCCTCTTCTTTCGGCCATCGCGAGCGATATCTTTTCCATTCTTCGTCACATCCTCCTCCTGGAGGGACAATTCCGTGTCGCAGCTGTCATCGCTGCAACTGTCATCGATATCGCTGCACTCCTCGTCGCACGTTGGCGCTTCTAGATTCTCGTGAATCCAGCGCAAACTCATTTTCCCGACTTCCCTTTTGCTGCATAAATTCATAAATTTACCCATTTTCATATCGTAACATTAAATATGTAGCCAGCTAATTTACTAATTTATTTCATTAACTGCGTTTGTTGCACTAATTGTCATAAAGAACAACGTGGCAACATTTGTAACTGAATGCAATTATGTGTGTACAGCTATATGTGGATCTCGCGAAAATTTAATTTATGAGCTATTAAGCTATAATTTTCGCCTATATTGCAAAGAACAACTTATTAATGTTATAAAATTATCTACGTCTTTATTTTGAATTTTAAAAGTGGCGATCTATGGCAATAACAATTATATTTGAAAAAGTAGTTCCTTTTTATTATTTGATATACGATATTAATAATATATTATTTTATATTTAAAAACTATTATACGTCAATTTATATCAAGTTGCACTTGATATTTTAATTCTAATTTTATTTACAGTTTTACTGTATGTATGTTATTTTTTTATTTTGCTGTTTAATTTTTCCGATTATACGAATATTTTTATATTAAATAAAATTCCACGGTAAAATTTGTAGAAAATTTGTATTTTACTTTATCTCTTTAATTTTATCTTTTTTTCATCTTAAGGTTTTACAAAAGAATTTATAAACACTGCAATTATTAACACTGGAATTATTTTTAAGATGACTTCTGTCCTAAAATATCTATTGAGTTTATCGAGAAAGATGGTAAGATAGAGTAGATGAAATCTATTCACAAATGTTGAAAACACCCACACGTGTGAAACACTTTTCATTTGAGGCAGAAATATGCACTATATTGTTCGAGATTTAACGATAGTAGTCTCGCAGTCTACTACCAGCAGCCGTGACTGTCGAGTATGTAGATATAATTGCGCATCGAGATGCATTTACACACCAATGATATTAAATTAAATCAATAAAAACAGAGGCATGTCGCGCGAGTCAAACGTAATTAAATTTAGAAGGCGATTATCCAGGCCGACTTAAGTTCTTCTTTGATATTGACAATAGCATGTTCATTAATTAAATACTTACAGCTGCCGTTACATAGCATTTATATTTATATGAAGCACTGACAATCTTTGAATGTGAATACATTATATTACATTACATTTTCACACGCGAATATACATATTGTACACCACGCCAAGTTTTTCGCAAAATAAGAAACGAAGAAAGAATGGAAATTAAGAGATTGAAGAATAATCGATGGCTATACTAAACTTGGTTCGTATAATAAAAGAAATTAAAAATAGATTTTTCTTTAATAACATGACACTTTAGAACTCGATGAGGAATAAAGCTCATTTCCACATCAGACAGGAGGATCCATCAAGCTTGATCGTGCAAGGCGCCCACCTACCTGGGTGCTCCACGTTTATCACGCAACTGAGCCCGATTCTCCCGCGGCACGTCGAATAATAGCAGACATGACGCCGGCCTACTGTAACAGTTACCGGCGTCGGCGGTCTGTGGATTCCTGGTGAAGCGAATTAAAAACGGAGCACGCGCCTCCGAGCCTTTCCACATGCATGTTTTTTTTTAGATCTTCTTTAGAGAGTTGCTGTTAGATGTTCTTGAAGAAGTCCGCTGTTTTGATAATATATATTACTTCTCGAGAAACCTTTGACCTTTTAAATAGCACTGAACTTTCGTATACTGGCGCAATTTAGCATTAAATGGAATTATTGATAAATCAGTCTGTATTTTCTGATAATTTGTGTTATTTTTGCTGTTTAGAAACACTTCTTTGAATAATCAACAAACTAATCTATAAAATAAAAATAGACAGTATATAATACTAATTTATTTAAAATATTTTAAATGTCGCATAGTTTTTTTATATACGCATTTACTTCTCTTTCATGTACATATTTTATATATATTATATATATATATATATATGTGTGTGTGTGTATGTGTATATACATATATATTGTATACACAAGATATTCTCTCTCTCTCTCTTTCTCTCTTGAGACCACCTAGCTAGGTGGTCAAATAAGGACATCATGCATTCTTTATTTATCAAACAAGATGAGGCTATAAATGCTGATAAATACTGTTAGGAAATCGACATTATGCATGTACCAAAGTGTGCGCTCAACAGCCGGTACTGGTCAATAGATACGGTGCGTTGTTGCTTCACGAAAATGCAGGACCATATACATTGCGAAAAAAAAAAACGTAAAAATACTAGCCGAGCTGAAGTTCAAAGTCTTCCTCATCTTTCCTATTTTTCAGACACTTCACTTATGAATTACCATCTATTTAAGTATATGCATTGATTTGTAGTTGATAAAGTTTTTTAAAAAGAAAAACATGTTAAAGATGCATTCCACGAAAAATCATCGATTCTTGTTCTTCAGATTTAAAAAAAAATGGCATTAATACACTTGTATCACGTTGGCAAAAGAATACAGATGAAGATTATATTGACTGTCTTCATTAAGGCCTCCCTACACGGTCAATAATACTGAGTCAGTATTACTGATCAGTATTAGTGACAGTATACATTAGTTTTTATAATCTTATACGATCAGATATTATTGATAATATTTCACTTCAGTTTGACGTGATTTGACGTATATTATTATCTATGGCGACATGGATCTTAAGGAAAAAGCATGTATTTAAGTCCAAATCATCGTCAGTATTCTACGTCAATCCATTAATATTAATCACACACAATCAATAATATTGTCAGTATTCGTTGATACTGACAGTATTACTGACCGTGTACAGAGGCCTTTACATTGTTATCGATATAGATACTAACACTTTTAAGACGAAATTGTCAGATAATTTTCTACGACTTTTATTGAAGTATGGAATTGTGTTTTTGTTTACTAACAGAGGTAAGCCCGTTTAACATTTTTATTAATAACATTGTTCACTAATAACATTGTTATTAGTGAAGCAAAAGTTTTAAGTTTGTCAAATGAAGGTCTTAAAGTTTAAAAAAAAAACATCAAAATTAATCAAGTATATAAATGGCTATACAGAGTCATACGCTGTTAACGGAGCGCGGATAATACAAAAAATCTTACATTTAGATACAAAAATTCGGAGTCGAACGTTTCGGTCCTTTAGTCTGGACCATCATCAGTGACAATATAAAATAATCTTAGAGATGATGATGTTGTTGAAACGCAGTAACATTCTGCACCAACAGAAGTAAAGCCAACTTGGTGGAGTGAAGGTGTTAACTAAATTTTGAAATTGGAAAAAATGTCTGTGAAGTTTTTATGTAAAATTATAATTCGAGATAACAAAAGTTTATCTTGTTAATAAAAATATTAAACGGGCTTACCTCTGTTAGTAGACACAAAAACACAATTCCATACTTCAATAAAAGTCGTAGAAAATTATCTGACAATTTCGTCTTAAAAGTGTCAGTATCTATCGACACATAACAATGTAATGAAGACAGTCAATATAATGCGACATACAATAAATAGTCTTTAGGTCAAATTATTGTTTATCAATTTGTCTAATATTATATATCCGTGTATGACTGATCGAGACCTTCGGTGTCTGTTTTTAAATTAAGACCATTTCTTTGTGTTTTAATACAAATCATTTCTGAGATTAAACGCTTATAATAAAAATTTTTTAAAGTTTTTTTTAAACTTTAAAGAGTCCATAATTCAATTTAAATTTACTTCATTTTATTTATTTATCTAAAGTTTAAATTCAAAAACAGTCATTTGCACCTAATAATTAGGTGGTGTTTATTTTCTCATATCATTCAGCGTACTTTGTTACCACATATATTTGATTTTGCCATTGAAGATTTTTTTTATTAGATAAAATTATGCGCAAATTAAAAAGTTCAATTACGTTTTCTACAGATTAATTAATTGTAGGAAAAACATTTATAGACAATTGATATCGTAAATGATAAAGTATATTTTATAATTTCTATTTTTTGGTAAATTTTATTATGCGGTATTATTATTTAATCAATAACACAATTGCATAGTATTAGTTAATATTGAATGAGAGAGAGAGAGAAAACATATACATATGGTAGAAAAGGTGTACTTTTGCATCAATTTTTCTGTAGCACTCAACGTACAGATTGAATACATATTAGATAAACGAGATGAAAATTATATTTGCCAAAGATAGATATTTACAGGCGCTATAAAAAAGATCTTATATTAATATATATATATAATAACCTGTAGGATATATAAAAAATACATACATAAATTAATAAACATTTATAAAAATATTAATATCAGGATAAATTAATAATATTAAATTAATAATATTAAACAATAATATTAAACATATAAATATGCTAGCTGGAACTATCCTCTCTTATTTCTTCCTTGTAGTCTATGTTCCTAAGGATTTGTCGTAAAAGATCAACTTCATTGAAGCGTTGACTCAAGCGGCATCCACAAAGAGAGCAACTCCATGACAGTGTCTACTATTACCATACTGTCGATGGATAGCTCTCTTCATAGCGAGCGCTTCATCCTTAAATTTTGAATTTTTTTTCCATGGTTCTCCTCTCGTCTAACATTTCCTTGATAAAATAAAAATATTTATTATATTATATACGTATAATAAAATAATATTATAATTATAAAAATTATTCATGTCGGTGCATTGTAATTCTTAGTCTTAAAAGATCTCGTTCGCAAATATTGAAAAATAGTAACTAAAACTATATCGGTAAATATTTTAATAACAACTTCTAATGACACGAAGTCGGTATTTCGATAACAATAACTTATTGTGAAATCGAAAATTCATTTAAATTTTATTTCACATAAAATCTATTTAAAATTAACAATTATTCGTTATCTATTGGCAACTTATTTAAGGCTTCACTATAATATTTATCTGCTTATAAATAAAAAACTATGAAAATATATATAATATGTTATGTGTACATTATATTCTCTTTATTTTTTCACGAAAATTCTCTTTACTTTGTATACTGAAAGTCATTTTCTCAAAGAAAAAAGTTTGCTAGTCGCCGTAATAAATTTTGCGCGATAATTGTTATCGCGCGAAAGTCATTACACGTAATGTACAGCGATAGCATTATAACACGAAAACCCTGGATAAATTGATCAGTAAGATTTCAACTTGTTGGCGTACAGAAAAATAGATAAATATATATTCATAAACATATATTTATTTATTATTTACTATTTCCTCCATAACATTAAATATTGAAGTTGAGAAGTATATAATTAAGAGTAACTCATTAAATTATCATTCACAAAACAGTCAGCACATATTTAACGGTAAAATATTATATTTTACTATTTTAAACGCAATTTTAAATATATTACATCGATATTTTCCATTTTTAGTAAAACTCTTCAAAGTTGCTTTGGGAAAGTAAAAGCTTCGAGACTTACTGTAGAAATATTTAAATTAGCTTCCAGCTTTCAATTTTCAATCCTCAACTCTCAATTTTTAGTCCTGTAACTTTCAATTTTTTAAACTTATTTTTCAATTTTCATCGTATATATATATTCTTTTTTTAATTATCTTTTTATAAAAACCGATACTTACTCACACATGCACATATCGAGTACTCGATAATTATTTTATTATTATTCTCGCGAGTTTAATTTAACCTTCGTATCTTAATTTTATTAATATCTAAATATATATTCATAAAATATACGGTGCTGTGTGTGTGTGTGTGAGATGCATTTGCTACCTGATATACAACTGTAGCTTCCCTACCGTTCATTTACAAAACTCATTATTTCTGCTGCATTTGTAACACACCGGCCAATATTAGCGTTTTGCAAGCAATAGCTCGCCGCAACTCAAGGAAGAACTCAGGAGCAAGGAGGCAGTCCCTGACTTAGCGGCATGGCTTGTTATCGGGAAGGTGCGAGGAACCTCTTCCTCTTTAGCGTGCCGCCATCTGATTGCACTGCAAACATAACTGCTCCACTACTAGCTCGTGCCATGACTCATTAGCACTTCCTTTTGGCCACTCAACAATACTGTAAAGCAGGAAAAAAACTGCAGTTCGGTGCCCCCTAAAATTAATTGTTAAATTAGACATAGCTTTTTTCATGTACAAGTTCATCTTTTATCGAGCTACGGGAATGATGATTTAATTTAAGATACGTATAGGTGAATTTGTAGTAATTTTTTTAATAGTTTATAATTTATATATATTTATTCAATAGTTTCTGATTTTCTTAATTTTTCGTCGTAACAGCTTTATATATTGAATTAGTTATGAATATTTAAATTTAACGTTGAAAAAGTTAATAGACATTATAACATCCCAGTGAACACAGAGTTACATATAACATATCTGTTAGTTGTAATTTCCCTCAACAATATAACTGTAATATAATACACGTGTTATTATATATATTACGGCTACATTGTGAGTGGGAAATTACAACTACCAAGTATGTTTTACATGTAACTTATGAGATGTTATGAGAAAGATAATCTATCTTTTCGTACATTCTCTGTCTCTTTATATAAAATTGATATGCCTATGAAAATTCATTGTGCTTTTAATTTAGTTTGGTCAATGAAATTGCAAAATAATGGTTGGTTGCAAATATCATATATTCAAAATGCTTGTAAGATTCCAGAGTCGCACCAACTTAGCATCACCCGTAATTAACGTGCTTCAACTAATCCATGTACAAACCTGTATGACATAAACGAACGTCACAGCGATGGAGAGAGATCGTTCTGCGTTTTATTTACTCAGATGACATTTTCAACGCGGTTATAAGCAACTGCTTAAACAGTCGTTGATTTCGTGATTGCAGCGCGAAAGATGTTGAAATTTGAACTGGAAATAGCTTTGACGATTAGTCTTCGTTTAGAGGCTCTCTAATAATAAAATGGAATAATTTTATTAACTACAGTGTTTTATTATATTTCAGACAGCACAGAACATGATAAATATTTATTAATATTCATTTTTTGAAATGTTATATAAATATTTTATACATATTTTTTTTATATAAAACTTTATTTCAAATATTATTAAAATATACTAATAAATAAATATTTTCAATAAGATATCTTTCACTTGAATTTTAATGTCTTATTAAGTATTTTCATAGCATTTACTACTATATTTATCAATAAATATTTCATAATATTTGTAATAAATATTCATAATCTGTACAATCTAAGAGCACAAAAATATTTACAAATATTTTGTAAATATTTTCTAAATATTATGTTTTTTGTGTCTGAGATATACGTATGGAAAGTGAAATTTTTTAATTTTATACCCTTACATTGGATATATAAAGATTTTTTTTTAATTTAACATCACACTCTGTGCATAAACCTTATATTTAGGCTATTAAAATCAGTTAATAAACTATTACAGTAGAAAAGTCAGTCCGCATTTTCTATCGCTTGATATCGCGCGATGAAACGTACGAGGTATCGTCTTTGAGAGTCGCGATTGCACCTTATCAGCTGGCGATGCGATAAGGCGATAACGAAGCGAGTCATTCCGGTATTACCAAAAATCCTCAGCAACCTCGGCGATAATTCTCGAGTAGTAAATTTTAATAAATTTCACGCACACAAACGTAATTCCTCGCTCAGCGGGACACACGAAACTTCGCGGAGTTTCCAACAGCCTGTATATTAATTACAATCGCGTTAATTTACAAGTGGCTGATGAACGTCCTCTCCGGTAGTTTACACGTTTGCATTACGTAATCGATTTTAGTCTAATCGCAGTCGACATATTCTTTTCCTTCTGCTTAGTCGCGGTAGGCAACGTCCTCCCATGCATTTGCAGAGGACTATGTCGTAACGTTTCTTTTGAGAAAATAACAAAGTCTCGTAATATATGCTATTGCTGGATGTTAATTAGCTGTTGAAAAAAATAGACGCAGTCGAATCAACATCTCTGCTAATTAAAAAGTGAGCGATCTATGCTACATCTTACTATCGATCTAGACGCGGTATTATCGAAACGGTTTCAAAATACGATACAATCACCGCCAAAAGTTTCGATTGATGATGCAACGCTCTATGCAATTAATCGAGTTTATGCGAACATTTACGGCGAAATCTTATCTTCACTGACAAATTATTTTTTAAGAGATTCGCAAATACTGCCATAAAATTTCTCGCCTATGAGATAAAAGTAGTAAAGCGAAGCAGAGCAAAATAATTTGATAATGCGAATTACGTCGTGCTTATTCTCTACTTAAAAACTGCAATTAATTATAACTGTAATTATAATCTCTACTTATGAAAACTACAATTTATAGAAAGAGAATATAAAAATGTGTAAATAATAAATCCATTATTCAATCAATTAATTAATTGTATATTATATATAAAATATGATGATATGTATATTATAAATACAAATAGATATTTTGCTATATAGGTACGTGTGGTGTAACTGCTAATAGCTTTAACGCTATTAAAAAAAAAAGAAACATTATTATATAAAACATCATATATTACATCTTAGAGATTATTAATGTATTTATTTCTCTACTACAGCAACGGATCATTTTGAATGCGAGGCGAAAGTTTTGAACAATTGCATAATTTATACAAATGATAAAGTTCTGAATTATAGATAAAAAAAACTTTGAACTTTCCTCTATCAATCATTGCAAGGCAAAAGTTCACTTACATTCTATACTTTAAACAGGACGTTTTACAACTTACTGTTATAGATATATCTAATGTTCATATATAGTTGTAGTTAAAGATTAACTAAATTTTGATCGTTAAAAAGTACTTTTTTTTCATAATTTTATAACACATGTTTCACATTTTATACTTGAAATTTGTCTAGAAAAATGTTCAATAGTGATTGTTAAAGTAATAATTCTAAAGAATTTTTAATAAAATGTTATTTCCGATCTTGTTGTGCTTGTTTTAAAACTTTTTAATCTTTCTTTAGAGTATTTTTGAGTGCAGTGGGCTCGAAGTCAATCCAGATCGCTTATTAATACGATAGTACCATCTCGTCTAATAAGAAATCAAAGTAGAGCATGTGACGTTATTATAATCCAACCTGGGTTGAGTTTAAATCCATTGCACTAAAAAACGCTACTAGATAAATAAAAATAATACAAATCGATTTGTCTTTTCTATTAAAACTTTTTCTCAAAGAAAATCCATTTTTATTATTTACAATTGTGTAATTAGTGCTATTGTTTTTATTTCTTTTTTTTTTAATTATTTCGAATTTGTTGTTATGTTTCTGCGTTATATAATTATCTTCTTTTAACAAAAAAAAATCAAATTAAAAAATTAATACGTACATATAGACTTAGAATGCAGTTTATTTGATGTTACAAATGCTTTGAAGTACCATAATCGCAATTAAGTATTTATTATTATGCTATGAATATGCACACATATATTTATATATAATTATTTATTTGTATACTCAATGATGTATGTGTTTATGTTTTATTTCCACTGTGTCACACTTTTAATTTAATGACGTTAATGTAACAACATTCCTGATGAACGCAACGTGTACATAGAACCATAACATAAAAATCCATATTTTGTAAAATAAGAAATTGCAATATAACTTTTAAACATTCTGTACTTCTCATTTCGATCAAAATTTATATGACAGCGAAACATAAATATGATCATAAAGTACAATTTTATAAAAACATTATATATTTATGCGAAATGCAGTATAATCGTGATTGTAGCCACAAGTTTACATTTGCTCTGATCGATCAAAATCTAGTAGAATTGACATCTTGATGGCAGACCACGCGTCGTATTTATTTATTAATTGCTAAGTTTATACAATGCATTCATTATCGATCATTTTGATATCATCTTCGTTGAATAATAATTTATCATAAAGCTCTGTAATGATTCGTTGCATCAACTGCAAAGGGGTAAATTTTTTTCTTTTTAAAAACAATTCTAGCACTAAAACAACAATTTTACTATTTTCTTTTTTATTAGCGTATCGGTTAATTTTTTTATATAATGTCGATGTATGTACAATACAATATCGCAATATATCTATCTTGCCTTCACTAATTTGTATTTTATTGTGTTTTTAATTTCTATTGTGCGATTGTATTATTACAGTATATACATATATGTATAACATTGTGTGTGTGTATGTGTGTGTGTGTGTGTGTATATATATATATATATGCAAAATCTAAAAGATAATGTATAATTGATGAATAAGTGTGTCATAGAAATTGTAAATCAAGTCCTCTTCTTGGTTAAATTGTACGCTAAAGTGAATAAATTCTATTCTATTCTATATATACATACATATGTTGTATTAATCGATGTACAAATATGTGTATATATATATATATATATTCAAGTTTAAAATAAGCAGTAAATACAACGTTAAATAAGTACTAATAAATTTGACTCTTGATTTTCATTGATAATCAAACTAATTATTATCGATGAGAATTGATTTAATTATTCGCTATTAACGCTATTGCTATGTTGTCATCAATCATATCTAACAATAACAGAAAGAGAAAGAGATATATCTATCTCGTGTATATGTATGTGTGTGTAATACTTTGAAAAAATTTAAAGAAAAACAATTAATATATTATCTTTGTTGTTCAACTTTTGTTACATAAAATTACTAACAATAAGAGTAATTTGTAATAACAATTTATAACAGGCTTAAAAGTTCTATCTATTGTTAATTTACAAAAGAAAAAAGCCGTGTTAAGTGTAATTCCTTCGATTTTTCATCTAACATGTCTTGTAAATAAAACGTGACAATTTCACTTTTCACTTTAACGCCATCGAATATATTATAAATCAGTATATTTTATAAATTGGTATAGTCACTTAATTATAGTTAGTTCCAGTCTCGGTCAAAAAAAATATTTCGATAACGTTAGGATTTGCACGTAGATCCCGAAATTAACATTTCCATAGGCTGATGAGCGACGGCCTCGCAACTGTACGTTACATAACGAAAGTAGAGCGTATACGTTTCGTATTGCTCCGCGAGCGCGCGATTGTTCCTTCAAATTTGCACATGAAAAGACGAACGACTGAGTGAGAAAATTTATTTTCATAAAGAACAAGTATATGCTGGTCGTAAACTCGAGATATATTTCATGGAAAAGTCAAAAACGCAACGGATCTTATCGTATACTAATCGATAAATCTATCTTGATCCCACAGTCAATTCTCATACTTGCCAAAAATGATATAAATTAAAATTTTAAAAATACATAAAAATTAATACCTGAAAAATTAAAATGTCTCGATTTTTATAATTGTTCATCCACCCTCTTCGATAATTGATTTCCGAATCGTCGTCTGGTACCTCTTCCATACACGAAATCAAACTTGACGATGGATTACTGAAGCCGATCCATCTGGCTTACCTGCGGAAATTCAATCGAGCCGCGCGGAATCTATCTGTGCGTTGCGGTAGATTCTGGCGAACCTCCGAATCTGATGACGATGCGGGCGCCGATCGCGACCGGCGATAAGGCGAAAAATTCGCGGCAAACGACTTGACGGAATGAACAGACGAAGGAGGTTCAAGAACGAGTGACGTGGACGTCCCACGGCGTCGACTCATATACTCTACCCGCGCAATCTGACGTCACGGGCGCGTTTCTTATCAGCCAGGAGGTCCAACACCTGTAGAGCCCACACCTGTTAGCGGTGAGCTTAAGCGCCGTCGGAAACACGCCCAACTTGTCCGACGACGACGACAATGATGACGGAAGTTTTTTCGTGAAGTGCTACCCACAGATCGCTAAAATGTGCATCCGGTATTCGATACTGCATTAATAGTAACGTCGGATCTTTATCATTATCTATAGATGTTTAAATATCTAATTTGTTAACATTTAAATAATATCAATTCTCTAACATCTTAAATTTTACCTTAATTTTTATAATTCTCTAATACCTTAAATATCCTAAATTTTAGAATTTTTACAATTTTTTTTACCTCGAATTTTACAATTTTTAATTAAACAAGGAAAAAGTAAATGTCTATGACTTCAGATCATTTAAATTTTTTAAGAAATTATCTAAAGTGCCTTATATCGAAGTACTGTAAGTTATATATAAAAAATAAATTTATTAAAAAAATAACTTGTTGAAAAAAAATTTCAATTAACTTAACATAATCACTGAATATAATAAAACTATAACTAATAGAATAAAAAATCCATAAACCTATATTGATCAGTGAATAGATAGAAAATAAAATTTATGAAGGAAAAATAAAATTAATTATACTAAGTTTATAAGTTACCACCCTAGCACATATATTAGTTTATAATGCATTATTGTTTTTTCATGAATATTAGTGTGATCCGAATACTCGGAAAATGGTGAAATATTATATCTAAAAAATAAATGATAGATATATGGTTACTTATTATACTTATTTTACTTATTATAGTGTAGTAAGATGAGAAGATGCATGGAAAATTGTAATTGACCTTCAAAATATGTGTATTTTTATAAAAACTATTAAAGAGTATTGTGAAGTGGTTAAAAAATTATACTTTCGCACCATAAAAATTATTAATGTTCCGAGATAACGGAGTTTAATCACTACCATCTAGGTATAAAACATAGATAACAAACAATCGTATTATATCAATTTTATTAATCTAAACACTTTGGATTACCTTAAACAGTCAATGACCCATGGTATTCTCCATGACTCACGGTGCCCCGGTCTCCCTTATATATATACATACATGCATATATACATATATATATATATATATAGTACATACACACGTATACGTGTACATCCATATATATATCATGTTAATTTTTTATTAAAAATACTTTTATAAAAATTTAAATGCAATGCGTCAAAACTTGGTTTTATAAATATCACATAACAATTATTCAATATTTTTAATTATGTGAAACATTTTTTTGTTAAAAAAATTCATTTTTTTCAATAAGCGTTTTGCATTTATGCGTGTTTTATTCTTTTAGTTCTTAGAGAAAATTAAATTCCTATACTCTCTCTCTCTCTCTCTCTCTCTCTCTCTCTCTC
>NW_017275544.1:102665-120624 GCF_001594065.2 Cyphomyrmex costatus | reverse complement strand
CTCAACGATTTTGCATAAAAATTATAATAGACTACACGAGATGGAACTTAGTGTTTATCACTGTAGTCAGAGTAGTAGAATACATTTCGCATTACTATTGATGAGACGTTATGTAAAATGAATGCCCCGGTATGAAGAAAATATTGTGTCAATTGTATACAACAAAATGCGAGAAACTTGAGAGTAATCATTGATTTTCAAGATAGATTATATTATCATATAAATTCATACTACATTGATAGCGTATTTGAAAAATTTGTAAACTCATAAGAAGCGAAAGATAAAATTAATATATATTTGTGTACAAGTTAAATTATTTCTGCTTGACTATAAACAATCTTTTCAACGTGAAAATTTCATACACTTTCATTAATTTTCTTATTTTCTCCAGCTCAATATATAAAATTATCTTCTATCAATATAATTTTATATCGACACATAAAATTATGTTTTACAATAAAGTGTTTTACAAAAGTTGCTAAGTATATAAATTTTTATTTTCCATTTTGGCGATTTATATGATATTGCGACGTTATAAATCTTAGTTAGGCGCTCCTTGAAACGTATATCTTTCAAACTTCAGACTACACTCGGTAATACAAGGTTGAGAGTCTCGCTCTGCTCTTGGATAACGAGAAGCGGAATGAATTTACGGCCGCGGTGCCGCCGTGTGCGATATCAATGGTAGAAGTAAACGAGTCGGTCGAGGCAAACACCGGAGCGACGTTAAGGGAACGGTGGAGGAACGAGGTGAAGACGAAACTGTGAGTTTTACTCTGACGATGTCACGCGGGTTTACGTGGAGGCGTTGCACCTTATCTCGTGTCCCAGTTACATCACCATACCGTGTGGCTTTGTTGCTGCTACATCTATTCCGATCGCGAACGACTGTCTCGTTTGCCTCGTATAAGAATATTCTATTTTATCTTTAACACACATCAGAGTTTTTTCTCTTACAAACTGTCAAATTTCCTCAGACCTGTTGCCTCAGATTGAATCGGAAATACTTCCTCGTTTCTTCATACAGTACCTCTTCTCGGTTTCGTTTTAAATAGTTATTGTGGAACGACTTCCATTAGTAACTAGTTTGTTTCTGGAAAGAAATATTTGATTCTGACATATGGAAGAACAATACAAAACAATTTATATTGGCTTAAAATTAAAAAATCATATAATTTTTATATCATTTGAACTAATAATATTAGAAAATATAATTAACCAAGAGAATAGAGATGTTCTGAAGACAAAATAGTGATATATTATTAAACATGAATATATTATGTCCAATCCTTTATACGAGAAAATTTCTCTTTTCTTACTCTATCCAAATTTTTCAAAAAAAAAAATTATAGAGTCGTCAAAATGTAACAGTCATTGTTTGTTGGTATCTAAATGAAATATATTTAAATAATCTAAATGAAATGGGGCATAATCTTATTTCGACAAGAATATATGTATATTATCTTCATCTGCGGCATCTTACTTAGATAAAAAAAATAACATTTTTTATCTAAGATACAAATGAAAATAATATATATTCGAGTAAAAATAAGATGAACTTTCATCTAGATATTAAACACTAATAGTAATTGGTCTCACATAATTGTTAAATAATAATCATAATCGATCTTATACTATAAATACAATTAATTAATTGTTTACTTTTCAATGTAACACATAAAAATACGTTACATTGAAAAGTAGCAACAATTGTTAATGATTAATATGAAGTATAAGAAGTAAAATCACGGTAATCTTATGCGTTTTGTATAGTAAAAAAGCAATATAGCACTAAAGAAGCAAAGGCAAATGAAAAATCTAAAAATAAACTTCGGTCGTCTGCACTTCTTATACAAGAGAGAGAATTCCTAGAAGGTCGTGTATTGGAAAATGGCATCGTGAGGTAACTAATTGTCCTTTGTAAAAGCAACGTGCATATTCACGCACATATACGGTCGTCGAACGAAATTTAGATTTCGTTTAAACCAATATATCACAGAGAATGAAAGTAATTTATAATAAAACTTTATTAAACTACAGTTATAAGTTAGTTTTTTGATAACTTTACTGGTAACTGCGTTACCTTTTTTGAATAGGTAATTGTAATGATAATGTAGTTACATCGTTTTAGTAACAGTAATAAATTTTATAGCACTTGAAATTAGAAAGCTCCTGTGATTGATGGTCGTCGATTTTAAAAAAGTAATAGAAAAGTAACGAAAAGTTACTTTTTCGAGTAACAGTATAACTGAATATATGTAACGATCGTTATCTTAACAAATCGATAATTAGGAACGGTAACTTGTTACTTTTAAGAGTAACTTTCCATTTTCTGAGTATATGTGAGTTTGGACATAGTCCTGATTCTCTCACCTGCACGCGTCTTTAAAAGTCTTTCTAGCTTGATCGAGCATTCGCTTGTACATGATGAGATCCGATGCTTTATCCTGTTGCACGGTATCTAATCTGGCCTTCAGTGTGAGGCACTCCTCTTCTAGTAATTCGATTCTACGTCAAACATAAAAATATCGACGGATTATAGAAATCGATAAAAAAAGCCCGATGATCTCTTAAAATGCATGTCACTGGTGTTAAGAAAAGAAAAAGCAGATTTTACAGCAGTTACAACATGTAATTTACTTATAACGAACTTCTTCAGGATGGGTGATTCCTTCTTCCGCTCGTAAAGTCAACATCGATTTTATGCAAGATTTTGCTTTATATCTCGTATCCACTTTAGTAAGGCCCACTCTTTCTTTCTCCGAATCTCGCAATTTCGACTCTAACTTCGCACACTTATTCTTTTCTTTACGCAGCGATTTCTTTTAAATTAAATGTACAATTGTTTGTGATATATAAATATTTGTCAAATTTTATAAAATCTATATACTCGTATTCTAATTAAAAAGCTTTGAAATTTCAACAAATTTAATTGTCACAAAATTATAATGTTCCTTTATCGAAATAATTATTAACAAAATTCTTTAATGAATATAGTAAAAAATGTAAACTTACTGCAAGTGAATCAGTTTCGTTTCTTTCTTTGTCCAGTCGTTGATTAAGTAATGTTATTAATTCCAACAGCCTCACTCGTTCGGCTTCAGCAGCTAGGGCCAAGGTCACATATTCATTTGGTTCGTCTAAACTTCGCGGGCTAACGACTGGACTAATCTGCTGCCCTTCAATTGGCCGAAAATTTCGATGAATCGAAGTCCGACACGTGAAAGATTCATCCGACAGAATGCCATTTCTGAAATTGGAAAACAAATATGTTCCCTTATCGGAATGACAAACTCGTATCACATGGTACAAGTGATTTGTTCATATAGACCTCAATTTGTCAATCTCAATCTCGCGTTCCTCTAATCTCCTGCGTAATCGATCAACGTGTAACTGCGTTGCTCTCAATTCATTCTTGATATTCGCGCTTTCACGTTCGATCATGTGTTCCTTATTTCGCACTTCTACCTCGCGATCTTGATATCTCACTTCAGAAATCTTCAATCGCCCCTGATATGAACATTAGATCACTTTAGTACATTATAAAGCCGAAAAATTCATAATATACAGGATGTGCCAAAAGTGTGAAAATCCCTTAAATTTCGGAAACTAAGCACATTTTTGGAGAATATGTTTTAAATATATGTTTTTAGTAAAAATGTTTTAAACAAAAGTTGTAAAGTAATAAAAATTATCTATAATAATCTCATCAGTTTGATCTTTAGTAACGTCTCGCTAAAGTCAGGTTAAAAAGTTGTATAGTCGTCGGTCAGATATATATATCTTGAGTAATATTAATGATGACGGTACTGTAACTTTCAAGTTTTATATAATTCGAAAAGTACTTAATGAAAATTAACTTTATCGTAGTATTTTAAAAAGTTCTTGACAACAGCAATTACCTAGATTCTGGAATAAAAGTCTCATTTAAAAAAATCAATGTGACCTTGGTGATGCCACCAAAAGTCAAACTGATGAGATTATTAAATAGATCTTTTTAAACCCTACAACTTTTGTCTAAAACATTTTTACTAAAAATGCTTAGTTTCCGAATTAAGAGGTTTCCACACTTTTGGGATACCCTGTATGTGTATTATACATATACACATACTGAAAACAAATCTTTTTGTCACGCTATATATAGGCAAATATTGTAATTGATTTTTTGTAAAACTAAATATCGTTGATCACTAACATTAAGCGCGTCAATCAAACGATCGTCACGAGACCTTTTTTCATTTAGCGTCGTAATGCTCGCCTTCGCGATACTCAATTCTTGCTCTAATACTTTTATTCTCGCCTTCGAAGCATCGAGTTTCCTCTTCGAAGTCTCTAACGCTACTTCCGCTTGTCTCAGTTCCTTCGCAGTGTTTTCTATCTGTTGCCGTCTTTCCTTTTCAGCATTCCGAAGACATGTCAAATTTTGCCGGTCTAGAGAAGCTAAATGATAAGAAGGCAAATATATTAAATAGCCAATCTCATATTACAAGTTTCAATTACATAAATTGTACATATATCAACAATTAATACTATATATTTAATAAATCTACAAAATAAGCAGATAACAATAAAATATATTAAATATGAAATAATGAATAAAATAATTTGCGATAAAAATAATTCTTATTGCAGAGTAACAATTTCGAGTAGAGATATGAATATAATTTTTTCTCGTACCAGAGAATAATTCTTTTTGGGATTTTTCGTTTTCGGATAATTTTGTTTGCAATTCTACCAATTTTTGCTGTAGATTCCGAATTTGCTCGGCTCGTCCACGCCAACCTGGTATACTCGAAAGCGTACTAATGCTAATATTTTCACCCACTTCCCTGCACAATAACTGATATTTATATTCTTAGTGATAATTATATAATACATAGAGAAATTTAAATCTAATCTACAATGTGCTCTGCCCCTCAGTAAACGAGAATGAATTAAAATGGATTGAAGTTTTATTTATTTGAATGCGTATTCTAAATAAGAAAACTTTATTAAATTCAACTGGATTTAAGTTGGATTTAACTAGATTCAATTAGATTAAAAAACTGCATTTCCTATATAATCAAAATTTTGAATTAAAAAATATTCACGAGAGATAGAAGGAATATGATATTTTTAGATTGAAAGGTATAGAAATGTGCTTCACACACATGTAATACCTATAATAAAAATGCACTCGGATTGAAAAGAATTCATTTTAACATTCTCAAATGCGTATTTTTGAAAATTTGAATCAATTTCAATCCATTTTAACCTATTCTTGTTTATTAGGAAGGAATATATAATGAAAAGAAATGCGATTATCACAAAACAATCACGAAGAAGGAAAAAGGAGCGAGGTAAAAAGTAAGAATAGGAAATAAAGTGCATATTGTAGATAAGGCTTTAAAGAAGCTTCCGTCAAGTGACAAAACAGTGACTCTTATATACAGGGTGTGTCAACAAAATCCGGATAAATTTTAATTTAAATTTTCCGCTATATTGTGCCTCCGCCAGAGGATGTTATTGATTTCCAAGAAAGCCTGATGCTTCTAGTAAACAGTCATATTGCTTTATGCAAGTTTTTATGCAATGCTCAAAAACTGCTAGATATATATATATAGGTATATATGTACAGGGTGGGGCAATAACTTTGTCCACCTTGAATATCTCCGCTATTTTTAGAGATATGAAAATATTGTAATTGCAAAAGTTGCATAATATATGCTAGTTATAATTTTTTTAGGTGGAGGCGCTTCGGAGATTTTAAGGTCAACTTCATTTTTTTAAATGGAATTATATGAATTTTTTTTCACTATATGATTCCTCTAATTATTCTGTACATAAAAGTATCAAGATAGTTAAATAGATAGATAGATAGATAGTATAGATAGTTAATAAATGAATCAATTGGTGTAAAGAAAACACATATAGTTGCTTATTTCTAAATTATCCATTTCGCATACATATTTTTTTTATAGCAACTATGTGTTTTCTTTACACCAATTGATTCATTTCATTATTCTGTTCACAAAAGCATTAAGGTACGATTATCAAAAAGTCAATAGTTTACGAGTTATTAAACATTTTATGTCAATATATATTATATACCAAAAGAATATGTAAAATATCTCGAAAACTGTTGGTTTTTTTAATATCTCTACCTTGATACTTTTATGTACAGAATAATTGGGGGAATCATATAATGAAAAAAATTCATATAATTCCATTTAAAAAAATGAAGTTGACCTTGAAATCTTCGAAGCGCCTCCACCTAAAAAAATTATAACCAGCATATATTATGGTTCTCTTAATATCGTACAACTTTTGTAATTACAATATTTTCATATTTCTAAAAATAACGGAGATGTTCAAGGTGCACAAAGTTATTGCCCCATCCTGTATATATAAGTAATAATGGCATATTAGTAATGTTCAGAGATTCGTTGAGTTGGCGTTAGAAGGTTGAAGAAGCCTGAAGAAGAGGAATCACGATAATAAAAGAAAAGTTGTCAAGTGAATTTTAAATCTAAGAAAGGAAAAAAAAACCGAGGGATTCCTGCCCAATTAGAATCTCTCGTAAAGGCCAATATTCGCATGGTTATAATCCGGATTTCGTGATGAATCCGTCGGACTTAAGGATTAAGGATTAAACAGTCATATTTTCAAAATGGCCGCAATGTTGAAACCAAGTGCGGAGTATAATTGAAGAGCCGCGATCATCGAAGGCCTTCGCGCTGAGCGCTCAGCAACGGAAAAAGTTCGATTTTTTGGATACCCGAGATCAACCGTTTATGACGTTGTGTGGCCAAATTTACGGCTTTAGAACAATCCAACGAAGGTTCCAGTATGTTAGTGAGGAAGAGTCACTCGAAAGAACGGACCGCGAGGACCCCCGCAGTCGTTGAAAAAGGCTCAAGAGCCGATTTCGGATAATCCAGGGCGTTGAACCCAATCGTTGCGAAAATTAGCATTGATTGTTGGTGTAAGCGAGCCAACAATGCGTCAAATTGCTGAAGAGAACCTTCGATACAAATTGTATCATTAAAAATACGACAGGTGCTCTCTACTAAGGCTGCCATGAACAATGTCGATATGTTTTGATCCAAGGAATTCTGGCCACTCAACAGCCCAGATTTAAATCCTTTGGTTTACTACGTACGGAGCGTAGTTGAAAGGATCACTAATAAGTCTCGGCATCCTAATGTGACGTCAATAAGGACCGCTATTAAAGCAGCATTCGTCGGTATGGACAGCGCTATATTCTTACAGCGTGCGAGCGAACGCTTCAGACTGAGAATGGAATAACCGTCATTCAAGCTAATGAGGGATATATCGAATAATTATGCTTTATAGGGATCATCCAAATGCCACGTAAAAGGATTTTTTGTAATATTTAATTTTTCATTAAAAATATTTTGTTTAAAGAAATTGTTCGATTTGTTCGGATCTTGGTGACGTATCCTGTGTATATATACATATATATATATATACATATATATTATTTCTATTATAAACTGAGAGAAAATTCTCTCTTTTTTCGTATTTCTTCATCTCCTAAAAATGACTAGAACGATTATTTGGCTTCTCTTATAAAAACTAATTATTTTTTTAACATTAAATTAAACTTAATTAATGCGCGTGCACCCACACGCACACACACCCAACCACCCACGCACGCTCACACACACCCAACCACCCACCCACGCACGCTCACACACACACACACACACACGCACGCACGCACGCACGCACGCACGCACGCACGCACACATTTGCAATATTAAATACAATATTAAAACTCATAGAACTGTACATCTGTACATGTAAGAATACAACCGATAGTATACATACGAGAAAAAACACAATGAATATTAATTAAATTTATAAAACAAAAACATGCAATACCTTTTGTGCTTTATTAATATCTTGCTTCAGAACAGCGCACGTGTTTCTGGATTCACAAAGCTTTGCTTGAATCCGTTGTAATTTATTCTTTAAACATTTAATTTGCTCCTCGTCACCTTTATATAAATAATAAATTGTTTCTTAAAATAATCCTTCTCCTTTTTATATTCCAGTAAATAAAAATGATTTAAAATAGATCGAGGTATAAAATGTGTCGATGAGGGGACCCCTCTCCAATGACTTTGACCTTGACATATGTTGTCAAGGTCATGACCCTGAGTAACCTCCAACAAGTTTTAGCCGTCGCTCGTCCTTTTCGTTAAAAAGTTATTAACAATCATAGTTTTAAAATAGTAAAATGTCTCGATCAGGGGATCTCCCTCCAATAACTTTGACCTTGACATATGTTGTCAAAGTCATGACCCTGAGTAACCCTCAACAGTTTTTGCTGTCGCTCGTCCTTCGTTAAAAAGTTATTAACAATCATAGTTTTAACGTATGCTATACATGTATGATATGAAGTACTATTCTATGATAGTACTGTCGGGGCAGACCTCTGTCGACGGGTGGGGGGGGGGGGGGGGGGGGGGGGGGGGGGGGGGGGCGAAGGCCACCCCATGCACCCGCCCGTGTGTGTGTGTGTGTATAAAATATCAAGTAATAGACTCATATAATCGTTATATAACGAATGGAACACACACACACACACACACACAACGTTTTTTTTGGCCTTCGGCCCCCCCCCCCGCAACCACCCCGTCGGCGGAGGTTTGCCTCAACGATACAATCACAGTTAATAGTACAATCGTAGAAGTCGTGTGCTCTGTGCGGGGAGGGGTGAAAGTTACTTCGCGTGGAAAGTTCAACGTTTCTGAACAGGGAAAGGAAATAGTACTTCATATCATACATGTATAGCAGAAATAATACGTTTATTTTAAAACTATGATTGTTAATAACTTTTTAACGAAGGACGAGCAACGGCTAAAACCTGTTGCAGGTTACTCAGGGTTATGACCTTGACAACATATGTCAAGGTCAAAGTCATTGGAGGGGGGGTCCCCTCATCGACACATTTACCTAGATCGAAATTTTTTTATCCATCCGAATGTATATTTTAAATGACAAATCTTTATTTGAATCCAAATGAATTCAATTGGATTGAAAAACTGCATTTTCTATTCAAAATTTTGAATTAAATAAAATTCACAACTTATTTTTAAAAACTAAATTCATTTTTTATTTAAAAGGCATAAAAAATAATATACTTCATGTAACTGTCTATAAATAATATAAATAAATATGCATCGATAAATAAATGAGTGTTGAAATGGATTCAGATTTGCAGAAGTACGCATTTGCGAACGTTGAAATAAATCTATCAATCAATTTTAATCGATTTTTCAATGTTACGAGTATGCGAAAAATATTATTTAAAAAATGATGTAAAAATGATCAGGTGATGTAAGCAAATGATTAACTTGTTAAAAATCATTATAATGTAGATACATGAAATTATTAATAAACAAAGAAAATAAGCTGTTAATGAAAGAAAAAGGAATCAGCAATTAATCTAGATTTTCTCAAAAACTTCAATCACTCGAATTTTTAACCTTTTCATGAATTCTAAACAACGAAGCTAATATAAAATAATAACAGCGAGACAAAATAATATAAAATCTGTACTGCGTGTATAGTAGGGAAAAAAAATGTTATTTATCGCTAGAACTTATCGCTAGAATCCTTGTGCATCTCACATATGAGAATCTGTTGTAGCTCCGTTTTTTGGCGCTCCATCTCGTTGTCTTTAATGATTAGAGTGGCTTCTAAATTTTTGCATTTTGTTTTCGACGTTTCTATTTCGGTGGTTTGGTCTCTATATTTCTTGCTAAGTTCAGTTAACTTTGTTGTGATCCATTCGGCTGCTGTTGCATTTTGTGTATTCTGTTTTTCTTGCATCATTGTCCGCAATTTCTCCTCCATTTGTTCAAATACTTGTCGCAAACATTCATTCTCTACCGTTAAATCCTGTTTTATATTAGTTACATTATATGTATGTAATAATGTATAATCATATTATCTGAACATAACAATGAATTCTTCAATAAATAATTACATGATTGATATACATGTATATATAGCTCATATGTATATGTGTGTGTATATGTATGTGAGACACGCACAATATATATAACACATAAAGAAAAATACTAGTCATATGCATATATATATATATAAAATTCTCTTTTTATTACACACACCATATATGTGTAATTATAAGTTTTTGACCTGGGAGGTATATTAAGTTTAATTTGTAATTATATAAGTCTATTTTTTGCTAAAGTTCTTGTATGTGGTTCATCTTTCTTTTCTCTCCACATTGAAAAGAAAGAGAAAAAAAATAAACCATGCAAGAAGTTTAACTGAAAAGAAGGCATTGTATTACACCTATACTTATACATAAATTCGCGCGATCTTACAAGAATTTATTAAATTCCTCTAGAATCATCTAGAAATCCTCTAGAAATATATATATGATACATTCGGAGTTCTTCCTATGCAAAATATGCATATATGAAAATTCACAAGTAAGCAAAATGTACAATACGAATACAATGTATCGATCGAGAAAAATATAATAAAATATTGATAATAAATGCGTATACGCAAATATCCGGAGATTTATTAAATATCATTTTATATTCATATTTATCACTGATACAAAGAATATTTAAAAACAATACCTCTTCGAGTTTAGTTGATGACATCTTTTTATTATTGAGGGAATTATTTGTCTCTAACTTGCCGTCTGCCATTCTTACATCAAGCATTTCAACAATATTCAATCTAATCTTATAAAATGATAGTATTCTTGAGTAAATTGCTGTTTGTGCATTGCGTTCTTACTCGTATATCATGAAATAATTTACATGAAATCGTGCTAACGATTTCCTCTTTACATAAAATTAATGTAAATATGATTAATTATGAATTGTTGATGTCATAACACTGCGGAATAATATAAAGAAAAAAGTAATGATTCCGTTCCATTCATAAACGTATTTTTTTTACTGATGTCATACATGTCACTAAATAATAATGCGAATACACGTTCATTTGTTTTACAAATATAAATGATGAGTACGGTCAACGAGATGCTACAAATGCTTTAAAGCGTTTCTTGATTGGTCAATTTGTAAAATTCTTTCTTCTAATTGGTCAATCAGAAAAAAAAACGTTTTAAAGCATTTATAGTATTAAATTACATAAAATATAATTGTATAAAATAAAATATAATTGAAAGAATCTTTTATATATATATATATATTTTTTTTTACATAAAAGAAAAAATTCTACCAATTTTTCTGTAATTTTGTAAATCTGTATATTTTCATGTATAAAATGTGTTCTAATTAGAAGGAAAACTGTTTCTCAAGTTCCTTTCCTTAATTTCAAAGTTTTTTCATATCCATAAAAAAACAAAAAAGATACGAACTTTAAATTGCAAATTATTCTCTACTAATTAATAATTTAAGTTATATAAAAAAAAAATTGTGTTTTTAATTGATTAAAGCAGAGTATACGCTGAAAATCATTTTCTAACTTACCGACGTTAAAAACTATAAAATTAAAGAAAAAATAGAACTTGATAATTTTTTTTCTCGGAATATATTCTAAGCTAAATATATAAGTATACGAAATTACAGGAAAATAGGAGGGACGGTATGTATTAAATATGTTTAAGATAACTGTTTTCTTATTAAAAGTCGCTCTTTCATTCAAAATTAAATGTTAAAAACAAACATTTCGCAAATAATCCTTCTGTCAATTGATCCTACTTATTTCATTATGTCTCGTTCGGTGTCTTATTTCTTCATTTTAAATGACTTCTTTTTTTCATTCCCATGAGCGAATTTTCCAGCTTTCTGAAGAGCATGTAGCTTCATATTTTTGGCAACTATAAGTTTTTTAGTAGCATCTACATTTTTGCCATACATGGACGTCGAATATTCAACATTGATCCTATTTTTCTTCAAGAATGTATGATTTAACGAGAGACCTTTCTGTTAAAAACAAAAGTCACATATTGTAATAAAACTATTTAATAGATATAGCAAAAACAGTATAAGATCTTTTTACCTCTAAATCTACATTATTTGTCATCTCCACATATGCAAAGCCACGTAATGTTTTATCTGATTTGGTTGGAATTCTGATACTACTTATTGTATCAACTTTAGTCAAAAAGTGCCGTCTGATTTCATCTTCGGTTATACTGTAAATTAGATATCAAAATTATTATATATGTGTACGCCTATATGAATCATACATACTCACAAAATTACATAGAAATATTAAAAACTAAAAATATATTACTTACTTTAGTGGTAAATTGCCTACAAATAGGACATACCGCTGCTTCTTTACTTCTCCTTTCTTCTGATTATCCAAAAATTGAGAAATTTGTTTATTCTTATTTTGTACATCTTTCTTTTTTACTTCTGCAATTTTTATTTTCTTTATTATATTTTTTTCGTCCTCATCTTCTTCGTCTTCGTCTTCCTCTTCCTCATCCTCATCCTCATCCTCATCATCCTCATCCTCATCCTCATCTTCATCCTCATCCTCATCATCCTCATCATCCTCATCATCCTCATCATCCTCATTCTCTTCCTCCTCATCTTCATCATCTTCATCATCTTCATCATCTTCTACAGATACTTGATCTCCTTCAGTCTCTTCATCCTCATCACTTTCATCATCAATCTCTCGGTTTTTATTATCAACAAATTCATTTACTGCCTCGCTTTCGTCACTTTCTTTGTCAATAGTATTGTCTCCATCTTCATCTTCCAGTGACCAGGACATGTCACTATCATTTTCATCTTCTTCTTGTAGTTTAGTTTTACTTTGAATATGCTTCTTTTCTATTTTCTTTTTATTCTCATTAACCTTTTGTTTATTCTTCAATGCACTTACATGTTCTATTTTTTTATTTTTATTTCCTATATCTAGTTTCTCTGGTTCATTTACGCTTTCCTGTAATTTTTTGTTAAGTTTACCCAATATTCTACGTGCTCTCTTTGACAGTACTTCTCTGCTCTTGATTTCTTTTATCTTATTTGTTATCTGTTCTGGAGTAAGACTAATAACACCATAAGGATTTCTTCTCTTTCGCAGCTTGTTGATCTTACCAATAGTATCATTTTTAGGTTTAATGATTGTTTCTTTTGTATCTTCCTTCGTTTCTGGTGATTTTACTATGTTACTTTGTTGTTTAAGTATCTTAGTTTGCTCTTTTTTCTCTTTGTTCACTTTAAGGATTTGGGCTGTTCCTTTCAATGCAGAATTTCCATTTTGCTTAGAATCAGCAATTTTGGCTTTTTTGGATATCTTGTTAAATTCATTAACATTCTTTTGGTTTTTATTCGATTTTACTTTAGAAACAGAAGTTTCGCTAAGCGCACGCTTCTTTCCTTTCTCGTACGTTCCTTTAGTATTCATTTCGAAACAAATTTCTGCAATGCCAAAAGAAAAATATGTGAAATAAGTAACAGATATGAGTACATATATATTCAAATTCTGAAAATACGATTAAAAACGTTTTATAAAATTTCCCACTCGTTACAATGTAAGATATATCATTTTAACTTAATATTGAGGGTTATCAAGATCACGCTATTTAAATTGTGTAAAATATATCTGTTTCATGTACAAGATATTTGCAAACATATTACACGTTTAACTTACCTTACCAGGAATGATTCGAAATGCTTATGCTTTTCAGTTAAAATCGCGAAATAATTCTAATAGAATTGTTGCGAAATTGCAATCTATACAAGACAACGCCGACAACGTGCTGCGAAAAGAAGCGAAACGTGCTACATGCTACGCCGTGCTACTTCCGGGCTGCGTTCAGAAATCACACCTAGGTAACACTAGGCTATAAGGGCGCGTCCAGCGGACTCAACAGTTGAGTGAGCGCTCGCTGTTATTGGTGTATTCTTTTAGATCATCCAATCAGAATTTTAGATCTGGAAGAATACACCAATAATAGCGAGCGCTTACTCAACTGTCGAGTCCGCTGAACGCGACCATTCCTGAACGCATCCCCGTTGTTCCGTGTAGTCTAGTTTCCACCGAAGCATTAATTCGCACCTAGAGACCTAGAAAACAGAGATGCGTTCTTACATGGTATAAACACAAGGGTATGCTCATCCGGTGGACGAATTTAGAAAGCCTTTGCGCATCACTCAGTTTACGTCACATTCGGCTACTTTCGGATGCTTTCGTAAGCTTTCGGACTCTGAGTGCCAATGAAGTATGGGCTGCCGTATTTATGATATTCGTTAAAGCGGTAAAGTAAGCAAGAGTTTTTATTAAAAATAATGGCTGTTTGTGCAGTAAAAGTCTGCAATAATTATTATCGAAAAACGGTAAGAATGAAAGGAGAGGAAATAAAATATTTCAGGTTTCCTAAAGACCCTGAAATTGCTGCAAAATGGATCGAAGTGTGCGAGGAAAATGTAAATTTAACGCATGGTAAGGTTGAAATATTGCATATTAACGCATAAACAAATTGATAGTGTAAATGTAAATAACTAATCTGGTTAGGTTAACTTTTTACAATCAAACAAAAATATCACGAAACTCTTGGTGAAAATTTGTCAGAATTTTTACATGAATTAAAACGCTTTCAGAAGTATTGAGAAAGAATACACTTTTTCTTATAATTTTTTATTATATGTGAATTCGTATAAACATTCGTATAAACAAATCTAGATTTTAAATTCTTTATTAAAAATATTTTTAAATTATATGAAAAATTTTCACCAAGAGCACTGACAATTTCATCGATTAATACTATTGTACAATTCCACCTTATTTATTTATGTATTTATTTATGCTGAAACAATAGAGGATAATAATAAGGGCAACTCTGAGAGTCAACGAAACATTACAAATTAAATTTTCCTGTATATAAAAATTTTGAATTTAATTAAATTTCGTATGCATACATGACATGTTTCGGCTCCTTGATTGAGCCTTCTTCAAATGTAATGATTATCAAAATTTCTTAATAAATATAGTCATTACTTATATTATATATACACGTTATACTTATTATATTACATATTAGTTATTATATATACACATATACTTGCAATTGTTTTTTTATTCATTTCATCGTCCATTCCTCAAAAATAAGTTACAAAAGAATCTTAAATGATCATTATATTTATATGTATCTATTTTTTTTGTAAAGAGAGCACAATGAAAGTTTTTTGCTAATTGCGTATTTCTACAATAAATAATGTGAATTGCTTTTCAAGAAAAGTATTAATTGTTACTAAAAGTGTAAAATCACCTTCCTTTATATAAATTATTTCACAATTTATATAATGGAAGATGATTTCTTTTTTATTTTTTGAAATTATTTGTGATACGGATTAGAATAAATTATTTGAATTTAGCGGCGAGAAATCACGTTTTTAAAGTCAATCTTATTAGAAAATACCGTAATTCAATACTGTATGTAGAAGTACTAAGCAAATGCATTTTGAATTTGCCGCTTAATGTGACGTAGGCTGAGTGACATTTCTGATTGGTTGTCTGGAACTATCATGCGCGTGAGCATACCCTTGTGTTTATACCATGGTCGAAACCATGGTGGAAGTATACATGGTGTGTCCGAGCGCAGCTTTATTATTTGAACCAATCAGTATCGACCCCCAGTTTACGTCACATTTGGCGCTACATTCAAATGTGAAAATATATTAATCTTACTTAAATCTCTTTTTATTGTTTTTTAATGTATAATACATTCAATATTCAATTTTTAATAATTAAATAATTAATTTACTATGTTAATAATGAAATCAAATAATTGTTTTTAAAATAATACAAAATAATTTATAAGGCTCACGTGAATAAATCAATTTTTTATTTTTACAAAAAATTATTTTTTATTTGTAACTTTATACATTTTTTTTTATTGCGACGCGAATTAACATAAATTTTTCGATTCCAGTTTTTTAATCTATTAAATGTTAATGTTTTTATTAAATATAATATCACTTCATCTGCAATTGTTGTATCAATCATTTTTTTACTTTTATAGCTAATTTTTTAAATATTAATTTTTCCCTAGATAACGTGTCTCCATGAAATAATTTAAATTGTTGGAATGTCATTATAGCTAATTTTAATAATTCTTTTGACGGTGTCAATAATTTCCCACGAGAAATTATTTCTATCCAATCAGGAACGTCAGTAGTGTTCATCACAGCCGATTCACCAAATGCGGATATTTGCATCGAAATTTATGTGCTACGAATCCAGTAACATATTGTAAGCCTTGTTCGCTTATCATTTCGCACATAGTACTTTCTTCATATTCTTTTAAAAGATTATCTTCCTCTGCACTTGGATGATAAAAAGATAAATCTAATGTTAATGGCATTTTTCATTCTGTATACTAAACTCATCAATTTCAACATTTTCTTGTCCGCAAGAAATATTTTCAACCAAAGGTGCTAGCATATTATTTACTAGAATATGTTCGTCAGATTTATCGGATTGATTAGTAATTGTATCTTCTAATGAGATTAAGCAATTTTCATCAGAATTACTAATTGTATTACTATTAACTGTAAACACATCCGTAGAGTGCTTACCTAATATGTACCATCGCAGTCTTTGCTGAAATTCAATAGGTGCTGGGTGGTCATTTGTTGCACCCATAGCTCTTATACGTATAAGAGAAAAAATTTTCCAAGATATCTTGGTTTAGACGCGAAGTTATCAAATATTCTAATTTAAAATCTTGAAATTGGTAATGTTCTTGTAAATATGGTAATAATTGCATCAGCGATTTATTACTTAATAAAATGCCTCTTTGAAATGGTAACGTAGTTTTATGTTTACCAACGGTTATTTGATTTATTATAGAAAACATTTTATCAATAATGTCATTTTGATTTTTTAGGTCGATACCATAGCCATTTACACCGGGATGATTACCATATTTACCAGTACTATTAAACACGTCGAACCAATCATTAACAATTTTAAAAAAATAAGATGTCTGCATCCATGGCTCATTGCTTAAAAATCTGTGTAGGCCACACCACTCAATTGCTTTTGAAGCTGTATTTGAAAACAATTGAGCTGCTGGTTTGACTCTTTGTCTTTCTGAACCCATTACATTTAAATGATGACTAGTCAATTTGACCTAATTAAGGTCTGTTTTTAAATTTTATTAAACTTTATATTTATTTTTAACTAATGACATTTTATATTTACTAAGACCTTTATATTTCAACGAATGTTGGCTCGTAGCCCTGTTTGCATTAATTATTTTTTATATCTATAAATTTATTGTAATGATAACATTAATATAAGTATTACTGATTAATAAATAATTACAAAAATACTTTAAAAGTACAGAAAGAATATATTTATTTTATATATACCTGATTGTTTAGAAACGTTTGGATTGCCACATGCCTTAACCCACATGTCTGAGATAATTTTATCTGCTGGAAAACGAAAATAGCTAACAATTTCTATATTTTTCTTTGTGGAATTTTTTCAGCATTTTACTGCACAATTCGGCATTTTAATGTCTATAACTCAAAGTCTATAATAAAAGTTATGACTGTATTTGAAACGGTACCAGAACAGACAGATGGCAGACTGATCGATGACGTCAGCTGGGGACCTGCGCGAAACAGGACGAAAACTCGTCCAGTTGCTGACACACCATGTATACTTCCACCATGGTCGGAACCATGAAGGAAGATATAAGGAGACTCCACTCGGTCTCGCCAGTCTACAAGACATGAACCCATTTTAGGTTTCGAGTTCCGTTTCCGATTCTCGACAGCGCTCGTGAATTTAGTAGTGCTGCGCATAATGAGTGCGAGTAAGAGAAATGATCATTTCTCTTAGCCCGGATCCTCATACGGACAACAGCGCTTTGACACCGGACACTGATTGGTGAAAAACGGGTTATGGGGGTAAATTTTACCCTCGCCACCGGTTTTTCACCAATCAGCGTTTGGTGTCAAAG
>NW_017275544.1:59865-101729 GCF_001594065.2 Cyphomyrmex costatus | reverse complement strand
GATTCTTCTTCTTCTTCGAATATTAATGGTCCTGATCTTAAAAATGATACGATGCATGAGGCGAGACGAAACAGAAACAGAAACTATGAAGTTTGTAGAGCTACAATCAGCTACAACTTACAGCGCCACTAGAATGAGATAGCATGATTTTTTCTCTCTCGCACAATTTCGACGAATAATGGCGGACTACGTGTCCAGACTCTTATTAGAGGGTCACTAGTGTAAAGTAAATGTAGAGGAAGCTCGTGTGACGTAAGCAAGAACAAATTCCCTGGATTGTCCCTATCTGAAATATGCGCAAGAGCATACCCTTGTATTTATACCATGGTCGGAACCATGTAGAAAACATGGCGAATGTAGTCGGTATGACAGATTTACTAACCTGAATAGTCGTCAACTTTAACGCTTAATATCTCGGTTTGCGGGGCAGAGCGACACTTATTTCTTCAAAATTCTTTCGTTTTACGCAAAAACGCGTCGAATGAGCCTAATTTGATCGAAATCGGAGGTAGTGGGTGAATTCTGTATAATTACCAAAATTTAATTATCAAGATGAGTGACAAACAGAAAGTACTCATTTGTGGAGATGTGGAAGGACACTTCAACTTTTTGTTTTCCAAAGTAAACGCTATCAATAAAAAAAGTGGTCCATTCGATTTTTTATTATGCGTCGGCAATTTCTTCGGCGCGGACAATTCCGAATTGAATTCGTACAAATCCTGCGAGAAGATTATCTTGGTACCGACGTACATTATCGGTCCTAACCGGGAATCGAATATGAGGGACTATCCCGAAGACGGATATGAAATATGTCAGAATCTCACTTATCTTGGAAAGCGTGGTCTGTACATCGCCAGTTCAGGCCTCAAAATAGCATATCTCAGTGGAACCGAGAAAATCCCGTCTGAAAACAAGATCATTCATTTCGATGAACACGACATTGTGTCTGTCAGGAATAGTTGCTTGAAGGGTCAACCGAGTTTTCGTGGTGTTGACATCTTGTTGACATCTCCATGGCCAGAAGGTGTAACCAATCTCGACACTAACAAACCAGAATGCAAGTACATAGGTTCCAAATTAATCGCCTGGCTTGCTACTCATATTAAACCTAGGTATCACGTGTCAGCCTTAGAACAGATTTATTACGAAAGGCCACCATATCGGTAAGTTTATTATTAAGAAAATTTCTGAAAATATAAACGCAAAATTACTTTAAAGATGATATATTTTTCATTGCAGGAATCAAAGTCAGGGTGATGGAAATATGGAAATAGCTACGAGGTTCATAGCTCTTGCACCGGTACTGAATAACGAGAAGAAAAAATGGTTGTATGCATTGAATTTAACTCCTGTTGATAGAACCAGACTATCAGATCTAATTATGAAAACAACAGACGAGACACTGAGTCCTTATCCCAAATCTATGCTGTCTGACCATCCTATTTTGCAAAAACAGGTCCAATTTTTCTATGACATGGACTCGAAAGATAATTCGAAGAGATCACAACATCAGAACAGTGGTCTCAATAAGAGAGCAAAGCTAGAAATTGACCAATCAAAGTGTTGGTTTTGTTTATCCAGTCCAGTAGTATCCAAACATCTGGTAATTTCTATTGGCACAGAGATATATTTGGCATTGGCAAAAGGTGGTTTAGTGGAGGATCATCTGTTAATTCTACCAATAGCGCATCATCAGAGTCTGTCCATTCTACCAAAAAATGTAAAAGAGGAGATGGATCTCTATAAGAAAGCTGTGAGCAAGTACTATGAGAGTACTGACAGAGTTCCTGTTTTCTTTGAGAGAAACTTTAAAACTTCTCACTGTCAATTGCAAGCGGTACCTGTTCATAAAAATCAAGCACCCGCATTAAAGGAAATGTTCGAGGTATTTTTCTCAATTTTTTTTATATGAAAGAATGTCGAACGTATCTTTTATTTTAGTTCATATGCATATAAATTTTTGTGCTTTCAGGAACTGGCTGAATGTAATAACTTTAAAATATCCGAGTTACCACCGCATACAGATTTACAGCAGGTCGCTAAACCTGGTATTCTGTACTTTTACGTAGAATTACCGGATAAAAAAGTCTTATATTATAGAATCAAGAAGGACTTCCCGTTACAATTCGGCAGAGAAGTATTAGCATCTGACAGGATATTAGATATCAACGATAGATCCGACTGGAAAGATTGTCATATGAGTCAAGAGGAAGAGACTGAACTAGCAAAAAAAATTAGGAAACAATTTACACCATTTGACATAGATACTTGAAAAAATACTTTATATTATTTATACTTTATAATATATCTACAATAGTGTATATATATATATATATATATATATATATATATATATCTACAAACATAGCATATGCAATTCAAATTATTAATAATTTTAATCACAATTGTTTGTAATTTATTTTTTATTTTAATTTTTATATACATTTAATGATTAAAAAATGCACATATATAACTAGAGATACATAAAATTATGGTTAATAAAAATATTAATTTTTTATGAAATTTCTGAGTACATCATAATGTATCATTTGCTTGGTATTTTAATTCATAATCATTTGGAGTTATTGATGGATCTAATTTACATTGTTTCATTTGAACTGCTATATCGAGTAAATAATCGTAACATTCCGTCCTGTAAAAAGAAAAAAAAACATTCATAAATTTCATTGCAACAATGTATGATATTGAAATAACTTACATAGTTTTTGCCTGTTGCCAAGAATCACCCCATACATAAATCCCATGCCTGCGTACTAATACCGCACAAGTTTCTGGGTAACGAACTATAATTTTATCTAAATCGTTCTTTAAATCACTTTCAAAGGGAGTATTTTCTATTATTGGTATTACCAACTCCTCATCATAACGATACGCTCTACCTTCTTTTTGATTCCATATGCCTATATAAACCAAACAGTTTTATATTGTCGTTAAATTCAAATCAACTGTAAGGTCTAGTCATAACTTATAGTTAACTCTTATAAGGAACAAATTAAACATCAGTTAAGAGTTAACTATGAGTTGTGAAACCTAAATGAATTTTGAAAGATAATTCAAATGAATTTACCTTTTATCATTTCGAGATGGGTGAGTCTGACTTCTTTTCCAGGCCACAATAATGTTGCCATCACAGCAAACTTGGAGTGTGTGTGTATTACAGCACCTGCATGCCTTCTTATATAAGCACACATAAATAGCGGAGTGCATTGTGACTTTTTTAGTTTCTTTTCTGATGGAGGTAATTCCAAATCTATTCCATTGATATCTTGAACGAACATATCGTTTGGTACCATACGTTCTTTTTGTACACCAGAAGGAGCTATGTAGATCTTGTCTCTGTAAGATAGAAACTTTATAATGAATGTCTATGCGTAATAGTTTCATACATAATATTATTATACAACTAACTCATATTTGATGGAGATACCACCACCAGTACCAGTTACCCATCCCAGATGATAAAACTGCCGGCACAGTTCTGGAATAAGATTCCTTGGATGTTCCTGTGTAAAAATAATATAGATATTTATTAGACTACATTCATTAAATTGACTACACATATAAATTTTAGAATTTAAATTTTAGAATTAAAATTTTATAAGACTTAATAATGATATTTGTTAATAGTGTATGCATATGTGAATAGTTTAAAAACGTTGGAATAGATCACTATAAAAGACTTACAATTAAATATATATATTAATTAAATAAGAAACTTCATAATTAAATGCCTGAAGAAAAATATATATATAATGTAATATTTACAATATTATTTATCATACTTTATCATATTTGGCATCGTAAGCTTCTAACATCTTGGCTTTGTTGGAAACAACCAGTGGACAAGAGATCAGAACAGCACACTATATATAATAAATGAAATTATCAACACCGTGTCACACATGAACAGTGCACTTATCATGGAACAAATCAGAATGAATTCTGATCGGATTTATTCAATTATTCAATATAATATAAATTTTTATCGTGTTCTCTAGAGAAAATGAAATATAATTTCGATTGAAATATTCGGAATCCACTGTTTTCTTGTTCTTGCACTAAAACTCTCTTTCTCGCTCTCGACTACTTTCGAGAAATATCAAACACATACCTATCTCAAGTTCCAAAAGTGTGTGTGTATGTATGTACATATCATACATTAGTTCAACCACAAAAAAACAGATCTTATTTCGAACATTTTCGTTAATAGGTGCGCTGAAGATTGATAATAGTATAACAGAAATACCTATAATAGAAAATAAACATATACCTGCAGTTACTTGTACTTTCAAAAATTAATGCGTACTGTGTATAACGTAGATTGCGTATCAATCGTATGTAAATTATAAGCAAACTTCTGCATCAATATATAACAATTATTCCTGTTGCTGCGTTGTTATCCTATCAGAAGTTACTTAACAATTTGGAGTATTTGCACAGATAAGACACCATGTATATACTCAACATACACACATGGCACACGCGCGTATGTGTGTGTAGAAAAATTTGCTACAGTGTTTTTCGTATACGTTAGACGCAGACGCTGTTTACTCTTCAGATGGTGTTGATGTAGAGTTGTATTTATTTTTACTTTACGTATATTGCCTGTACTTTTCCATTTAACTAATATACACATATGTAAATATAAGTTTTCTGTCAAAGTTTTAAACTCCGAAGATGTTTCGGCTGGTTTTTTCCAAGCCGGGTAAGGTTATGTCATTCAGTCGTGTATTTATTGCAATTTTATTAGATGAAGTTATCTTCGACATTTATATTGTGGATTATCAAGATGTATTAATAAATAACAATTATTTAACTGTCATTTTGAGTGAAAAGTCTTTGAAGAAGTTGCAATTTGACAGTTTGTATACTAATCTAACCAAACGATTTAATTTAATAAAAAAAAAATGCGTAAAAGTTGTATTTGCAAAACAGAAAGAGACGTCAATTACTAATCAAATAACTTTATTAATCAGGAGATAGCATTTGGCAAGAGGATAGGCCTGACATTGATGCTCATTCGTCGACACAATTTGTTTACAATGCACATCATTCGCTTGCACTGGACATGCAACGTCAACGATTGCCTATATTCAAAAACAAAGATCACATTATCTATTTGTTGGAGAAATACCAGACCTTGGTTTTAGTCGGCGAAACAGGCTGTGGTAAAAGTACACAGGTCCCTCAGGTAAAACTCAATCAAATATATATAACATGTTCTGTTCTTTATTGCTATACCAAATTATACTTTGTACTAAACTTTCTTTCTTTTTTAATGTCGTTAAATTTTATATATATATAAAATATATAATTTAAAACTGTGAAATCCGGTAAATTAAGGACAAATGAGAGTGCAGCATTGTTGTTGGTACGCACAGTAATAAGAAGTAAATTTGTTCAACAATTTCATAAATTTACTTCTTATTACCTTGTACCAACAACAATGCATTCTCAATCGCCCTTAGTTTACTGGATTTCACGGTTTTAAATTTAGAGAATCTATAAGGAAATTACATCTGAATTGATAAAATTTAAAGTATAACGAGTGTACTCTAGTTCAGCTGTAAAGAACAGATCTTTAATTAAGATGAGCAATAGCAAATTTAATTGGATGCACTCAGTGTGCACTAGTACGCATTAAAGCCATCATAAACAAATTAACATAAAAATTATACATTTTGTTTATTGTATGCCAAATAGAAGTATACTGATTGCAATAAACATGAGTGGGTAAGTATATAATTTGGTGAAGCATCAATAGTACTGCTACAATGTCTACCAGTAAACAAAAGCAACCAAAAAAGAATGACTCATGAAATAATACATAGAGTAATAAAAAAAAATAACAAATAACAAATATTAAGAAAAAGAAATGATAACAGTAGTAATAATAAAAAAAAATTATAATATTAAATATACATATATATGTATATAAAATTGAAAAGAGTATAATTAACAGAAGATATATTGCTCTTCGATGTGAAACTGTAGCGCAAGAGGTAGAAAAGTTGCAATATTAGAGATACTGGAAATATTGGAATGCATTAATATTATATAGATAATAGGAAACGAGTAACTGCATCGCGAAAAGAAGATGGATGAGGAAGATTAGATGGCATAAGGCATCTGATATAGCATATTGAAACATTTGACAATAACATATTGTATAAGAAAGCGACTTTAAACTTGGCAGAATTCGGAGTTAAAGTACCAAGTTTTTGAAATAGAAAGTAATGTTAAAATAAATAAGACGATACACAAAACAACGTAAATGAAGGATGAAGCATTGAGAGATTTTTAGCCACTTGGATTTTAAGCAAAATAGAAAGATGTAATTGTACTTACGGATATTATAAGGAAAACAGAAATGGGAATTTTGGATATTCTGAATAGGATTTAGCACCTGTTGGTTTATCACTAGAATATAAATTACATCAGCCAAGTCAAATAAGCAGCTGAGATATATAATATAGAATAATAATAGATATATGATATATGATATAGAATAATAACAAAAGAAAATGAAAAAAAATTCCTCTGTGACTTTTAATGAAATTAAGACATGTGAGAGTGAAGCGCAGTAATTGGAGCACAGTTACATAAAATATATTAATTAAGTGTTACAAAAAATATATTAATTATTAGTACTCAAAGTGTAATAATTTCGAACATTTCGACTCGTTTTTGAGTCTTTTTCGGTGAAATGTGTTCTTTCAAATTCTCACAGTCTTGCTTTAGATTTTAAATGAGTAATAACTTTTTATATATAACTAACCATTTATTAACTTGAATGTACACGTGCTCCATTTACAAAATTCTTGTATATAGGATTATCTCGATACTTTGTAATAAACACTTCTTCCTATCATGAACATTAACATTTGTTTTAATTGCTATTTCAATGTGTCAATTCAGAAGTGGCTGTCATTCTCACATGCCTTAATTTCATTACTGACACATGAATGTTGAAGACCAAGAGGAATCTAAGTAAACTTCAATAGCTCTACCGAAGAGGAGCGATGATTAAGCAGAATTAAAGAAAACATTGAAAGAAGATGAGATAATGCAGAGGAAGAATCAGTTATGAACAAGGAAAATCTTGAGAGGTTTATATAAAGAGTATTTGACGGAGCCCACTCGGCCACATATCGCAGAAATTTATAATTTTGACAGCTTTGAAGAAAAACAGATAGAAGGAGAAAAGGAGAATGATATTGTGTAATGATACAAACAATTTGGAGCTAACTTAGATGAATGGAGCTCAGATTAGCGATGAAAACTGTGAATAGCAGAGGTGCGAGGAGACACTTCGAATGGGACAATTAAAATTTTAAAATGGAAAGTAAATACAGTAAGAAGAAGACGACTCATTGGGAACGATTAATTGGAAGGAAAGGACAAAGAGAGATAAACTGTAGTAATCAAGCTTGACAAGAAGCAGTTAGCGATTTACAGTATCGAAAACCTTCGAAAAATCGAGGACCACTATTGCCGTTATGAAACCAATGTCAAAGTAGGGCTTTTAAGTACTCGTATATCTAGATATTCGAATATCCAAAATCGGTTTCAACCTGAAATCTCAAAACCATATAATTCGAGTAATCCGTGTATCTGAATTATTCAGATCCGAATTTAGATCTATGTCCAGAAAGAAAGAAAAATTGATGTATTTAATATCTTTTAAAAAAAATATTAATTTATATTATTAAAATTATTAAATTAACTTATAGAGAAGAGAATTGTAACTATAAAATTGAATTATTTTAGAAATTCTTTAAAATATATAAAAAAGCAGAAGATTGAATATTTAAAATTACATAAAACATCATAGTGTTTTACCTTCTAAACTTATTCAATATTATAATCCGATATCAATAAAATAGAAGTAAGTAAAGTCGGTCAGTCGAATTTGCTATAAGTTTGCTACGAATCCGGAACCAAATCCGAAATTTAGATCTGGATTCGACTTTTACTATTTAAATCAAGATTCGGATATTTTCGGAAAATTTGAATCTCCGGATAACTCGAATTTGAAGCATTACATTTATTTGTAATTCGGATAAACGGATATCCAGATAGCATTAAATTTGAATTAATCTCAAAGCCCCGCAACACCATGTCAAATGCAATAATTCAATCATACTGTGCATGCTCTAGAAACCAAACCGACAATCAGATATAATATTAATGATCTTAGGAAGTCGTTTAATTGTCTAAAACAGACTTTGACTAGAATCAAATAATTTGGAGAGGAAAGGTGAAACAAAGAAGGTAATTATGATCTTTAAGAATTGGAAAAATTACAGCTTACTTTCATGGAAAGGTATTGAAATGTGTTTAATATAAATATAAAAACGGATTAAACATGAAATTCTCGATTCATTTTGTTATGCTGTAAGTAAAATCCGTATTTTATAATTCAAAATATTTGCATTTTACTTTTACACAGATTAAATCAGTGTTCAACGGCTTTAATGTATATTTGTACACACTAGTGAGTCCAATTGAATTTGCGAAAATTTTATAGCATTTGTGTTATGATTTATTGTATTCACATAAATGTCTACGACTTTAATAATCAATAATTACCAATGTCAGTGTATAGCGAAATAAGTTAAAAGGTTTAAATAATTAAGCATAGATGAAGGACGATTAGAATCAAATCATAAAATAAAAATAATAAAGCGGTTATAACATTAAGTATGTAATAAAATTTTTAAAAAATACATTGAACTTAAAATTAAAACAATATATTTTGTCGTTTATAACACAAATTTAATAAAAAAATTGAAATTACGTTACGCAACCAGTTTCGACTCTTGGATCGAGTCATCTTCAGACATTCCAAAAAACACTCTGTTTATGTAGTTTAATTCGATAAAATATTACTCCTCGATTTCTCCATTTACTACGTGATGTTGGCAGTAAACGATGGGAAAATCGTATACTAACCAATATATCTATAATTTTAACATAAAGTTGACAAGCATCTATCGAAAAAACTTTGCCAAATTTATATAAAATATAAGTATTAAAACGCTTGTTATATTATAAAAAACGACAAAAATAAGGTGTTAATATTCGGTATAAACAAACAACGATTTATCAGTTGACAAATTTATTGTAAAAAATTCATAATTAAACACGAAACGTTTCGACGCATACTGCAGTTCTCTTCAGTCTCAAATACATAAAGATATCAAAATACATATAATAAATCAAATAATCTATGAGCTTTAACTCAGATGTCAAATGTTCTCTCTTAGTCAATTATAGAATAAAGGAAAGAAAATTGTCAAATAAAGCTGTTTCCGCATCGTGATTCTATGGAACCATTAATAAAATTAGGAATTAAATAGAGAATAAATAAAACTAAACTAAACATGAAGATATATCTAACTGTACCATTCATTCCAAATATCACAAATTATATTACATCTAATTTAAATAAAGAAGTATTTACAGTAGGACTCAGGAGTATTAATAAACTTAGTAGTATTATTAAAGTTCATAAAGACAATACAGATACTATACAAAAGAATAATATAGTTTATGAAATTAATTGTAATGATTACAGTTCGTCTTATGTTGGACGAACTAAAAGAAAGTTGATCACAAGAGTAAAGGAACATAAGCGTAATTTGAGAAGTGATCCATCGAAATATTCTGTAATATCTGAACATTGCATTCAATACAAACATTCATTTAATTGGAATAATGTTCAAATTATGGATGTAGAGTCTCATTACAACAAGAGGTTGATTTCAGAAATGCTTTATATTAAAGAACAGAAGAACGGCATTAATGCCCAAAATGACACGGAAAATTTGGACGAAGCATATAATATTTTGTTTTGATATACCTCACAATAATAAATAGGTTTGACATTTCGAATTGCTAAAATCATAATTTCCTTTATTCTTCTGACAACTGTCTTTTACACACAATGTATCTCTGTTGTAATAATATAATAATTTTATTGAAGAAAGAAAGTTGCACATGGGCATCTGAAATTTACGTAAGTTAGATATACCTTCATGTTTAGTTTGGTTTTATTTATTCTCTAATTCCTAATTTTATTAATGGTTCCATAGAATCACACGATGCGGAAACAGCTTTATTTGACAATTTTCTTTCCTTTATTCTATAATTGACTAAGAGAGAACATTTGACATCTGAGTTAAAGCTCATAGATTATCATTTGATTTGTTATATGTATTTTGATATCTTTATGTATTTGAGACTGAAGAGGACTGCAGTATGCGTCGAAACGTTTCGTGTTTAATTATGAATTTTTTTATAATAACAAATAAGTTGAAAATAAGAGAAAAGAGCCAAATAGTTTTCTTAAAAATTATAAATATAATGAAATCAAATCATAATACATTAAAATAGAATTCGCAAAATTCGCAAACATAGTAAAATTAGTAGGTAAAATTCACAAACGTTTCGACACCGATCGGGTCATTTTCAATGTTAAATTTAAAATTAAGTGTGTATAAAAGAATTAAACGAATCAACAATAACTTACATGTGTATAATTATAATAAAATTAACGAGTCAAAAATATAAAATTAAATGTGTAAATTGAATAATTAATTAACGAGTCGTAAATATAAAATTAAATATGTATAATTAAATATGGATCTTCCTTTGTGTTTTGCCTCACAAGAGCTATACAAATCTTAACAGAAATGTAATAAAAAATGTATAATCCAGTATAAAACTCCAGTAGATCCATTATTAAAATTAAATAAATAAATAAAATAGTCTAAATTACAGTTATAAAAATCGACTGTACTGCTTGAAATAAAAATAAGAAAATCAATTTTTTTATAATAAATTTGTCAACTGATAAATCGTTGCTTGTTTATACCGAATATTAACACCTTATTTTTGTCGTTTTTTATATAAAATGTTTAACTTATTATTTATTTTTACATAAAGAGTCCTTTATTTTCTAATTTATTTGTATGTTTAAAAGGTTTAATATTGTCAAGAGAGTAGTAGTAGTAGAAGATAACGATTTCCTTTATTTAAATTTTAAATTTTGCAGTTATATCTATGTTTCCAAAAAATGTACAAAAAGGTACTTAGATACTTCAATAGCTGAATAAGATACTTTTTATCTTAGATAGTCGAAAGATTTATTGTTTTTAGCTAAATTTCTTACACATTTTGCACACGCGCCACACACATTTTTTTTCAACACGGAGAAAAAAAAAGAGTGAATTAAGAAGTTCACCTGAAGAGAATAGACCTATTATCATAGTTACGTGTATTATGCTAATCGCAATTGAATAAAATGAATATGTTGAATATATTTAAATTCATGTATAGGCAGCACTAGTTATACGTTAACCAGCAAATATTGGAAATGATTACAGGTGACATGACAATTTATATTTATACACTAAAAGTGAATAATAAAAAAAAATGATATATTGAAACACACGCAATCACACATTGACTTCGATCGTATAGAGAGAAGAAGAATAACCAGTTTTATTTTCATGAATAATTCATGCGCGGAAATAAAAATTCGTATTTTTCTCTCCGGGCTTGCATTCGACTCTAAACATGACGAACATCGGTGCCTATAGCGCATTTTCCATTACATGCAACCTTCACATACGGACTAACGAAATTCAACACCGCGCAGATATAAATAGAATTCTGCACAGGAAAATATGGTCTATTAGAATTCAACTATAAACGCGAAAGTGTTTTGGAACATTTATTCGTAGAGATGCTCTTTGGGTAAGTCGTATAGGAAGTAAGAAAGAGCGAGGGAGGGAAGTTATACTTCTTCTGTCATTCTTATCGGGTTTGTATTATCTCCAAGTAATATATTGTGTAGGGCTCCTTGTGAGAGCGATGCAGTTTAACGCAATTCGTGTCAACGTTCGACAGGCGCGCGAGTTTCTTTGTCGGATTGGATTAAAGATATTCGCGGATTAAGCTCTGATATTGACCTATTACGGAACGGAGTGAAACCCGTCGGTGAAGACAACGCGACAGACCACCTGTCCTCTCCGTTAGTATGACCCGCGACTTCGTGGATCGCGCACACGGTCTCTCAAAGGGGGGGAAAAAAAAAGAAACGGCGGGACGCACGTGCGTGTCCAGTCGTTTCTATCTGCTTCCATCTGAAATAGATTGAAAATAACAAGGTGTCGTAATCAGATTGGAGGGAAATAGTGGCGAGTTGATAATGATCTAGTTGTGCTTAAAACGCAACGTTATTATATAAAATATTTCAGAATAAACGCGCATCAACGATATGCGGTAGAGTGAAATTTATTCTACGGCAAAAGTGTGTGTTCGATGTCAAATTAATTCCAATTGTAATTACAACATGACGTAATTACAACGTGACGTAATTACAACGTGACATAATTTTTATTACAGCAAGGCGCTGCCTGTTATTGGTAAAACGCACAATCAGCACTACGAAAGGAACTGTTCTCCTAAAGCTACTAACGTTGCGTGGAAAGTTTGGAACGATTAAAAATCAAATTGTGGACTTCGACGCATCTAGAACAGAGAAAGGACGAAGAGGATCATCGTGAAGAGTGTCATAGCCGTCGATCAACGAGGCGACACACAAATATAAAAACATGCTCGACAAGATTTTTGTGACGCATGAAACGCAAGTTGAATTTATGGCACACCGGTAACGCTAATTAATAGGAGTAACAATTGGCGGAGGGTGTTGATCTCTTTAATTAGATAAAAGAAAAAATAACTGAAGTAATAAGTTATCGATTAAAAGAATAAGTAATAATAGCAATTGACGTAGATAAATAAACAAATAAGAAGAATAAAGTAACGAGAAGCATAGAATAATTTGATCCTTTGATCTCGGAAAACAATTTAATCCTTTGATCTCGGAAAATGTACTCGTCAGCATTTATCAGTAAGACGTGTCTGGCGTTTCTACTCCTGCTGTACTTCGTCGGAATGGATTTGTTACTTTACTTCCGAGTGCAGGACTACGATGTACGTCCATCCGTGAATGACACGCGAGCTTCATCGTATCATTCGCCGATCTTGTGCGATCTAAATCCGATTTGCACGGTGACGGTGAAGGCCATGACGTTGGATCATCCTAATCATTATATTCTGAGCCCCCTGGCATCTCTAGTGGATTATTTACTAGGCATTAGTCGTTCCTGGATGTGGCTGACGCCAAACGCTATCAGCGTTTCTCACGTAGCGGTGGCTGTAATCGGAGCCCGTTACATCACGCGAAGTTCTCTCTTTTACAGACGATTAGGTGTCATCCTATTTCAAGTTAGAGCCTGGTTGGATGATCTGGACGGCCATGTGGCGAGGACGAGGCTTAACGTCAAGGGTGAGAGATCGGACGTCGGCTCTATCGGTTATCTCGTGGATGGCCTCTGCGACGGTCTCGGCTGCATCGCTCTCGCCGTCGCGGTATTTTTTTTCCTGAGGCGCAATTCTAATCACCGCGCCGGTTACGAGTTACTACCCATCCGGACGTTATCGTCATCGTCATTGTCGTCCCACAATTCCGTTTCGTCCATCTCGTTCTGGAAATCACCTCTGTACAACATGCTGATGGTTGGTCTCCACTTTTCCCTGACAAGCATCGCTTGGAACCGATATATATCCGTGTACCAGGATCTTCTAGAGACTGACATCTCTTCGACGATCAGCCGAGAGGATCTTTATGATAGGCAAACTGTCGTGTTCAGAAGTTCCTCTTTCTGGGCTATCGCCCTCGCATGGAAGATCTTCAATTTCCACGCAATGATGGACTATTTTCTTCTGGCAATATTTCTGGATCGCATTTGGGAATACGTTAGACTCGCGTGGTGGCAGCTACCTACAGTGTTGTTTCTGCTTATCCTTATCAGCGAACTACACTATACGTACACTTATGTGGAAATATTGTCAGTAAATGAGAGCTTGCGATCCTCCTTATATGCATTTCCTAATGCATAAAGATATAATTTCATGCTAACGCTCGACGCTCATTTTTAACGTCAAAACAGATCATATGGTCAAAGTAGACGAATATCTATTTCAGTTATATGACCTAAATTTTGTCGCTAAAAATGTGCATCAAGCGTAAGCATGAAGAAGGTTTCCTTTTAGAGTCTATTTTTTTTAACGTCATTTTTTTATTATAATTTTATATTTTATGTATAATTCTTTCATAATTTTTATATGGCTCGTTAGAAGAGCTCATTTATTTCAATCTTCTTGAATATCTATTTTTCTTAAATGATGTGATTATGTGATTATTATATTAATGATCATATATACTATTATAGTCGTTTTAATTAAAAATAAAAATTAAGATATAGTATAGAAATAAATAAATTAGTTATATGTATGTAATTTTGTATTATCATAAATCTACATTCTTTTATTTACAAATTATTTATTTATGAATCATTTGATATATATTAATAAACGTAAATAAAAGTAACGTGTATTTGGTGTTATTCATATATGATGTTACATTATATTAAATAAATACATGATAAAAATATACATATATTTATACTTATATGTATATAAGTATACACATAAAAATATAATACACGTATAATAACGTAACACAAATATACATGTATAATTAAGAAAAAAAATTTAATTTATATAGCTTTTTTTATATATGTGATATATGAAAAATATTATATTCTTTACAAGTTGCTTGTATTCTTAAGTTTTTAATAATAAAACTTTTAGATATATAATTCTGCTTCAAAATAACATGACAAATGTTCTAAGTAAAAATTGAAATCCGTAAAATAACTATATGCAACGTTTCACAGTCTTTTTTTCCTTATCGCTATTACATACAAGACAACGTTATATTTATGTCGAAGTAGGTCACTTATTGTCTGTAGATAGGCATTTTTATTTAATCCAGTGCCAAGTATGTTACCTAACTGCAACACGAATATAACGAACGTATGTAAAAAAAACTGTTACGTGAACGTATGCAAAAGAATTTTACTAGATAACATGCGGTCAACGTCAACAGTTGTGTTTGATATAAGGTTTTGTCAAATTTTACAACACACACACTGTGGCTAGAGAGTGAAAGAGAGAGAGAGAAAGAGAGAGAAAGTTGTATTATTTTTATAACGGAAATGTGCAATAAAATATTTTTATATAAATGATTCCGTTTGGTGAGTCTTGTATTATTTTTATAACAAAAATATGCAATAAAATATTTTTATATGAATTAATCTCTGAAATACTTGTTTCTTTATTTTATTTTCTACCCAAACATAAATTCTTCAATATAATAATATTTTTCAAAATTATATATGAAAAAACTATATATATAAATATATGTAAAAAAAATGTACTATACATCAAATTATATATAATAATAAGAAATATTAATTTATTCACGCACGCACATACATATGTATATAAATGTTGAGTCCAATTAAAGAGAGTTTACTTTTACCAACGAGAAAGTGTCTTTTATTTCCGCATGTTTAGACGCGCGAATGCGAGAATACGACTTTAGTCGCTAGGCGTAGCAATATTAATGAATATTTAATTTTTTAATAAATTAATTTTTTAACTAATAAGTTTTTTAATAACATGCATTTTTTTTAAATTAATTTAATTATTTTTTAAATAAATTAACTTTTCAATTAATTAATTTTAATTAATTGATGTTTTTCACTTTTCAGTATCTTCTCGAAGCAGGATGGTGTACAGATGGAAAAAAGATTGGCATTACAGAGCCGAGAAGAGTCGCGGCCACTTCTCTGGCGAATCGTGTGGCCGACGAACGTAATTGTATTCTAGGCACTACCGTCGGTTATTGTATACGCTTCGATGATTACACTGATGAAACAACTAGGATTAAGGTATAGTACTGTAAACCAAAGATAAATGGAACGCAAAACGCGATTTATACTTAAAATATTATCTAATTTTATATTATGAAACATCATTAATTGCAATATCAAATCTTATTTAGACCGTGAGAGTTTCAAACTAAATACTAATGAGAATGAGCCATTTACGGTTAAGCTGGATCTTGAATGCTTCTAATATAATTTTCGTGTGAATTTATATACTACGTATGTAGATCCCTAAATGTGTGCCGAAATTTTTTTCGGACTTACAACGCAAACTAATAAACTACCGCAGTACTATCATTAATTGCATTTTCGGTTGTTATATCATGATAAAATAAGAAATCATATTAGTATTTTTCTATATATTTATTTCTATATAGTATATATCATGATAAGATAAGAAATAATATCAGTATTTTTCTATATATATTTATTTTATATTAACACGTGTATGTGCGTATTATTTTGTTACGAAACTAATGTATAAATCGCCTTTGTAGTACATGACAGAGGGTATTCTCCTAAGGGAATTAATGAGTGATCCGTTATTAACAAGTTACTCGGTCATTATCCTGGACGAAGTGCACGAGAGAACGCTCTTGACTGATATCATAATGGGACTGCTGAAAAAAATAATCAGGGTAAGTTCATTGATGCGTTCATTAGCAAACGTAACTCTCCTCACGCGGAACATAATAAATAATTGACGCTATTTCATGAACATTTGCAGAAACGAAAGAGTTTGAGAATTATCGTATCGTCAGCGACGGTTGACGCAGAGGAACTTCGAGATTTCTTTAACGTAAATGCGACGAAGGACTCGAGTAAAGATAGCGCGGTTATCATGAGTGTCGAGGGGCGATTGTATCCGGTGGATGTATTTTTTCTGAAAGGTACACAAAGCATATTCCATAGAGTCATGTTCGTGACTGAAATTATAACTCTCTCACTGTTTAATTAAAATTGTATTACGTTGCAGAACCGGTGGCGAATTATGTTAATGGTGTAGTAGATACAGTTCTAAAAATACATGATACGGAGGATTCAGGTGATATTCTAGCGTTTCTCACAGGACTTGATGAAGTCGATCAAGCTGTATCCCTTTTATCGGAACACGCAAAGCTTATAAAAGATGACAAACGTGAGTAAGATGATCGGCCAGTTCCTTAAAAACAGGGAGTAAAGAATACTTCTTTAATAGAAAAATTTCGAAAAAAAACACTAATTTCTAAGTTAATATATTTAAAAAAAAAAATTTTTTTTTAAATAAGTATATTCCCAGGTCAAAAAACAATGAGCTATATTTGTTATTATAATTCAATAAATTTATTACCATCAATAATATTAATTCGGAACGCGTCGACTTTAAAAAGTCAGCTGCATAAAACCCTAATCTAATTAATAAGTTCACATGACAATGTCAAAGACGCAAAATCAACATTTAAAAATTATACAATTGCAATTCTCAAATATATAAAAATACACCCTAACAATAACATGTCGCAAGATTTATTATACGTTATAATCTAATTGCTCTAATGTTGAATTGTAGTAGTCAATTTACTTGAACGATGAAAAAAACCTGTTATAATCCATTCTTCGTTTTTCAGCGATATTTTTTAAAATCCTTTTTTCTCTCCCCTATACACATGCACGTACGCGCACGTGCGCGCGCGTGCACACACACACAGGATGTTTCACCTTAATTGCCACACTAGAATATATCGAAAAGAAGACGTGGGACTAAAAAAAGTTTTAGACAAAAATGATGTAGCTTTAAGGGGGACACAAAAATGGGTTTGGCCTCGAGTGATGTTATCAAGATCAGAACAAGGTCACTTTGTCAAGGTCATTTAAAAAACTCAAAATAATCTTGATCTGATCTTAATAACGCTATCCAATGTCAAATCAATTGTACTTTCTTACATCTTTCTTCGAACTATACAACTTTTATTTGAAACATTTTGTATATCTATCATAGTTCTCAAGAAATCTTAATGCATTATTTTAATTAGGACTAATATATATTAGATTAATGCAAATGTTTATACCGATTTATTATTAATTTTGAATAATAAATCAAGTTTTGAACTTTTGCACTGATCTAATATTTTTTATTAGCGAACTTGTTGTTCTGTTAGTAATATTTTAAATTACTTCTCTGCTGTTTCAAAATATTTTCCATTATTATTCATTATTAAAGATGACAACAAAGAAACTAGAAAAGGATTGCAGGATTGATCAATACGAAAATAAGAGAAAAAATAAACTCTAATATATTAAATATTTTTTGAAGAAATTTAAAACTTTATATTAAATTGAATAAAAATTATTTCTAGAGAAACTGCTTCCTTTGCCGATGTATGGATCGCTTCCGAATACGGAACAGCTTAAGGTATTTTGGAGGGCCGCTAAAGACACTCGCAAAGTTATCGTAGCGACAAATATCGCGGAAACGTCTATTACTATTCCAAATATCGTTTATGGTATGTTACCTACGGTATATATTAATATATAATACTTTTTGTCTTTCTTAACGACGTTATATAATCGGAACTTTGTAATGTGCAGTAATCGATTGCGGTTTTGTCAAGATACCCTGGTTTGAAGCGGAAACGCAGACGAACAGCCTCGTTATCGTGCCCATATCGAAAGCTTCCGCCAATCAACGAGCTGGCCGCGCAGGCCGCGTACGTACTGGAAAAGCATTTAGGTAAAAGAGTTATACATTTTTTTCACATTTTACTTTTTGACGATTCAATATCGATTAAATTCACTTTGTACTTCCATTAAACTGTGGAATTAATAGAATCTGTACAATAATTATACGCTTTTCAAATTCTCGATAATCATTGAATTTTGGTGACACCTCAATGATGGTGTCGTGATTTGATTACAATTGGACAATACTATATAGCTATTAGTTTTTTTTTTTTTTGGTATTGTACGCGTTTTTGACACTCTTTACTCCATCGAAGAATTTTTTCAATATTATAGTGTAATTTATGCATTGAAAAGGACCTGGACTAAGGTCGAAACGTATACAATTTTATGTAACTAAATAAATTTCATTACACACTTTCATCCTCTGTTGGCTCTCAACAGTAATTTATTTTACTATTTGATATATATATATATATTGTATATATAATTCTAATAAGATATAACAGTAATGTGTGTACCCAGAAAATAATTTGAACAAAAAAATCCAAATTCAGAACATAAGACACTTGCGAGAACTTTTAAGATATCCCGATTTTGGATTTTGTGTGTTACTTATTGTATATTATTTTCTGTTGTATATTATTATATGTTAATTCTAAATATAGAAATTATTGCATTATTATTGATAAAATATTTTTCAATCTTGCAATAAATAGATTGTACACAGAAGAGGCTTACGCAGAATTGTTCGAAGCTACTCCTCCGGAAATGCAACGGTCAGATTTGGCGCCAGCGGTACTGCAACTGAAAGCCTTGGGCATCGATAATGTATTGCGTTTCAATTTTCCATCTGCGCCGCCCAGCAAAAATCTAGTCACGGGATTGGAATTGCTTTACGCGTTAGGTGCGATCGACAGTAACGGAGATTTGACGATGCCATTAGGTCTTATGATGGCGGAGATGCCATTGGAACCAGTGCTGGCGAAATCCTTAATCACATCTGGTATATATAAGAATAAATACGCTAATAAATTTTTTAAGCACAATATAAAAATGCAAAATTTCGTCATTTAATTAATGATTTTTTTAATCAAAGATTTTCAATCTCTGAAAGAATAATGATATAAAATCATGATTATAGCAGTAAATTTATAACAGTAAGTCTTTTGTCAATAGGTGAAATGGGATGTTCCGAGGAGATCACGACAATAATCGCCATGCTACAAGTTCAGAATGTTTTCATACAACCCGGCGGAGGGCAAGCGATTCTAAAAGCAAGAATAGCTCATCGCAAATTCGAAGTGGAAGAAGGAGATCTTCTTACCTTGTTGAATGTCTACACAGCTTTTGAACAGAATAAAACGCCCGCCTGGTGTCAGAAATATTTCCTTAATCATAAAGCTTTGCGGAGAGCTACGGAAATTCGCGTGCAGATGCATAAAATGCTGAAACGTTTAGACATTCCATTGGTATCCTGCAATGGTGTAGTATTTTGAATTTAATTACAGATATATTATTGGGACCTTGAATAAGTTCTCGCCATTTTTTTCGTGAAAAGTAATGTTTTATTTAAAGATAATAATTTTAAACGTTTAGATACTGTTGTGTAATCAACTCCTAATGATTCTGCAAGTTCAGCTAGCGTCTGACATGAGTCTTCATGCAGTAATGCCTCCAATTCTGCTTTATCTTCAACATCAAAATTATTATTTTTGAAGCGTCTAAACCAATCTCTGCATGTTGTTTCCGATAGAGCGTGGTCCCGGAAGTCTCAACAAGAATTCTGTATGCTTCAGCTGCAGATTTTCTTTGAATAAAGTAGCGCAATAAAATTCCCCGCATATATTCTTTTATTGGCACAAAACTCGACATGTTTAACACTATGAAACAAAAAGTTGTTTACACTTCGGCGAGATGACATACCTACACTGAATTTCAAGCTTGCTTATCGTAGTTTCTTATCGATATGTTCCCGTCTTCAACTACATGCACGCAGTTCTGTTAACACCATATGTTGGAAAACGGCGAGAACTTATCATATTCAAGGTCCTAATAATATAATTATAAAAAGATATAACACTAATATAATTATATACAGTTTTAAATTGTAGCAAATAATAATTATTCTGATTGTTTTAGGGAATGTTCAACAAATTCTTAAATGTTTGACCGCTGGTCTTTTTCCCAAAGCGGCATATTTACATTATACAGGTACATATAGAACGGTTCGGGGCAACAAGGATTTGTACATTCATCCAAATAGTTGCTTATATACTCTACAACAGCCGCAATGGTAAATAATATTTCCTAAATATAAGAAACAATTAATTAATTAAATATTATTTTGTCAGAAATTTTATTTAATGTATTATATATATATATATATATATAATTTCATTTTAGGTTACTATTTTGCGAAATTTTGCAAACAAACAAAACTTACATGAAGGACTTGACTGTCATTCAGCCAGAAATGTTGTTGGATGCGGCACCACACTTTTATGAGAGAACATCACTTGAATCTGTTTAAAATTAATATATATATATTTATGTATAATTTAAGATTAAAAAAATTATAATATTATAATGCTCGGGATTTTGATTATTTAGTCTCTCTCTCACACCACACACGCACTCACCCACACACACACATCCACACACACACAACACACACACATACACACACTTATATACTTCTCTTTATAAATTTCTTAATTTAACCTTTTTAACAGACATGTAATTTTATATATGCATGATTTTAAACAATATATTATTATAAAGATTTAAAAATTGCGAAAATTTTTTAAGAATATATATATATATATAAATAAATAAAATAACAGGAGAAAATACGATCTTTTATCTCTTATAATATGTGGAACTGGAAAAAAGGATTTTAATATATTTTGAGATATATATTATTGTTAACATATGTGTATGTCGATTACATAACCCTTATAAGTATAGATTGGAAATACTGGATACAAGCAGGATCGTATCCGTACTTATAAAGTTTTGTTTCATATATTTTTTTAATTATCTATATATTGTACATTTTCAAAAAAAATTTTATTTCATGCTTCGCTATGATATATTATTTTTCATAGTATTAACTATCTGTATTAACGCGCCGTATGTTTAAACACTAGTTTAACTAACATGCGCAATGCACATTTCCGACATTGAGAAAGAGATTCTTGAAAAGTTCTCTCTCTAACCTCCTCCGGACTGCTCCGAGTTCGAGCACTGTTTCTTTGCAGAAACTGTAGGCAACTACCAGTCCATAACTCCACAGCCATACTTAGAAGGACAAGGTTTATGTTGGCCTGGCTTGATTATTGCATTGCAGTCTGTCGCAAATTGGTTACAATTTAAGACAATTATTATTGTCTATATATATCTTACAGAATTCTACGTATGAACGATGGCGTACGTATATCTTTCAGAAAAGTTTTACAAGGTTAAAGTAAATATAAAGTTGTTGAATATTATAATAACAGGACACGTAGATGATTGTGGAGAAGCCATATGTTTTGTTAGTTTCAGCACAAGGTGTTGTACAATGTATTAATATAAAATTTAACGTGTTACAGATCTAAAGTGACATTCAGAGTAACTCTCACGTCCGATCCTAATCTACCATATAAAGTGTAAGTGGTTGTATGAAATGGAACCTGTGCTTTTGTTGTATAGAGTAACATGCAAGCCGCCGGTTCTGAAATTTTTAAGACTATCGACGCGTTTCTCGCGCTACTGCAGAGTCCAACCTTTAGTGAACAAATGACTGTAGAAAATGTAACACAAGCTTTCAACTGTGCTCATTTCATCGAAATCACCATTGTTCAAGTACAAGCTGACAATAAAACGTTACCCTTTGAGAAATGTTTACGTCAGAAGTTAGAAAGGAAGCTATTTTTACAAAATCAGGACATTATGTGCTCTGATCTGGAAAAAGCTTGCGATAGATTATTGGAACATTATTTAAAGGACAATCGTACTTCTACAGAAATAGTTGACGAGTATCTAAAACTGTACATCCAACATTTTGGACAGGATAGATTAAATGCCTTTCTGAATCAAGTAATAAGCAGTTCTGTCGCGACAAAGATGATTATAGATTCTTTAGGAGAATTAGGAGTACCATTGTCGCACATGGAAGATGAGGCATTAATTATATCATGGCAAATGGCAATAGCTAATGGTGATCAAGAGGAAGTAATTGAATGCATAAATAAGATGTTAAATGATAGTCATGTTTCAAGACTTGTACGCTTAACGGTTGAATCTAATGATAATACAATTAAAGAATTAGTTGTACAAACTTTTACTTCAAAATTAACTGACTATGATCCTGAAATATGCATAGCTTTAGCAGATACTGAAAAAAAATCACTCTTAAAATTACTTCAGGATAGTACTCAATTCTGCATAGATTTTGTTGATGCAATATTTTACTTTGGCCGAAATATGTACCTCATAAATGGAAAGTGGTGCTCAGATTTTAAATTTGAATACAAACATCTTTGTCAAATAATAAAAATTTTATTAAATGGTCCTCATGTAATTCGCAAACAAGTATATAATAGAATGTTGACTTGTAAAACTCAACCAGATAGTGAAATATGGAATGATGTCGAAACAGATATCTTGAATTGATTTTCCAGATTTTTACATTTTGTAATATAAATTATACTTTGTATTGTTCTATAACCTACAATTATTTTATGTAATTTTTGTTACAAAAAGAAATAAAAACTTTTTCTACTGCTTGTAAATTTTGTTAACGAAATAATTACCAATCCTTAAAAGACATTTAAAATATTATAAGAAAAATGTATGTGCTTCATATATTTGTAAGGCAGTATTTTCCTTGATACTATATAGATTTGCCCAATCTTGTGAAATAAAAAATGCATGTATTATTTTATTAATTACAGACTTAGTGTACCAGAAAATACTCCATTTACTGCTGTATTAAAATTCGCTGCTGAGGAATTTAAAGTGCCACCAGCTACATCGGCTATAATTACAGATGATGGAATAGGAATTAATCCTCAACAAACTGCAGGTAGATCTTATAATATTATATATCGCACCATCTTCATTTTAAGTATACGAATATCAATCGTACAATTTATGCTTTCAGGAAATGTATTTCTTAAACACGGCGCGGAACTCAGGTTGATTCCTAGGGATCGTGTTGGATATACTAGATAATTTATTTAATATTGTATTTATTTTTACTGTATCTTTGCATATTACATAAAAAAATTATTAAAAATTATGAAATTATCACTGGCAAATATTATATTATGAAATTGCATATATACATTCTATAAATTATACAATTATACAAAGTTACTTATTCATAATAAAAACATTCCATATACTTTTTGAAATAATTGATATCCGAATTATAATAAGCTATACGGATTCCAATATATTAAAAAATGTTTAATATAATTAAAAAAGAATTTATATAAATTATACTTATTAGATAGAGGATACTTGGGAATCAGATATAATTAGAATTTTTGATAAAAAGGTTTTATAGCTGAAATACATGAACGTTATGAGATTGATATATAAAGGTACATCACTATATGATAAAATTATTTAGACAGCGACGATTTACAGAGCAACGAGATTCGAGTGAAATATTTAGTCATTTTTTTTATTATCTCTATCTCAAACTCGTTTCTGTAAAAATTCGCTTATTTATAATCTGGTCGTAAACAGATAGAGTTCGTTTGAAAACTACAAAATGGTTACAAATCTGAATTAGAAATTGCAATTGCAATATATAACATATACATATACGAATAAACAAAAAACATTATATTAAGATATGCAACACTATCGTACCTCCTTTTTTTTATAATGCAATATGAAATCAGTAGTACGGACGAGATATAAATGGCAGCGTCAAATCAAGTTTCATCTTAAATATCTTTGACACGTGTAGAAAATTTCTTAAATACTTTCGAACATCTTACAGTTCTATAATTGTGCAAGATACAAAAAATTCTATTGATAATAAATTTTTGGCACTATGTTGATCAAATGTATTCATATGCCCGGAGGTATGAAAAATAAAAATAAATTTATATATTATATACATATAATGACAACATTCAATTTTTTACAAAGAAAAAAAGTAAATATTTTATCGCCAATTACAAAACTTTTTGGAGGACATAGTACCATTATTTTTTATATGTAACGACTTGTAAAAATATATATATATATAAACGAGATGAAATATTCTAATTTGAATATTTGGATGAAAAGGTTATCGCTTAATAAATTGGCAATTGTGTTATATTCAATATTTTGATAAGAAATGTTATTGTAAAAAGAGAATCAGTCATCTTTTTTCTTCATTAATATCGCTTGAATGTTGCAGATTGTTCAATGCTCACCGATTGAGATATTAATTGAAGTATACTTCGCCGTAAAATTAAATTACTCGCTTACGATTACTTATTTGCGCGTTGTATTTATCAATTAATTTGTATAGTGTCTTTTTGTATGTGCGTGCAAGGATATGAAATATCGTAAAAAACCATCTGCCTCACAATTCTGCGAGGAAACTGTCATTTGCTCTATTATCACACATATATAATGATATATTATATTATGACATATTATACATTGAGACCATTATTGACACCTGGCATTGTAGAAACAAAGATAAATCTGGCACTGGTGTGGCGATTAAATAAATTAAATAAGGAATGTCAACTTTAGTGAGAAATAAATTATTTTTAAAGAGCTAATAATATTGTTTAATACTGTCTTTTTTCTCTTTCTTATTAACGACAGATTGGATATTATGTCTATCGCTTTACAAATGGCACATTATTGCGATTTTTTTCTCATTTACATAAAAAATTGATCATTCTAATGCTCGATATGTAGCAAATAATTAAAAAATCGTCAATAATTGTCTCTCTGACACAATTGATATCGTTCACACTTGGTACTGAAAAGCAGATAATAAATATACTAGCATACTCGCTCTAAGAAGAATTACTCATCCATTAAACTTTCAAAACTAATATTCATTAAATAGATGAATGAAACTATTGTCCAAAATTGTAATATAATCTTCCCAATTCTCTTCATAATAATTAAGCATATCCTACATCTAATATAATCTCTACAATGATGTACTATAGAATAGTATAGATTTAGGTATAATTAGAAATATATAAGTGAGACCAAAAAGCGATTTAAAAAAATTATTTGGACTAGAGCTATAATCACGCATTTTAGTTTTATAAGAACTGTGTTATCATACTGACACAGCGCTATATCAAATATTGCATTAATGTACGTAGTTAGATTAAAAAATCTTTTGTGTCATTTACTTTGTTTATCTTTTTACTTTAAATTAATGTGATTTAACAAGGCCTGGATTCTTACTTCTATGCATTAAAAATGCGATTACAAAATCTTAAGCTAGATTTACGAAAAAATGAGTATTATTTGTTGTAAATTGATATAAAACACTGTACTTATCTCTTACTTCCTCCGCAAAAGAAAATCGTTGGAAGTATATTTCTGCGACAATTGCCTCTCACTCTATACACAGTAACACTGCGATATTGTTGCCATTCGCGCGATATATTGTATAATTCTAACTTATGAATAATTTACGCGGCTCGACCAACTACGTTTTAGATTTTTTTACCTTACCAGTTTGCATCTATCCACTAGCCTTCAATTTTCACTCGTCCTAAAATAATAAGTTTAAATGTTAACCATTCAATTTTCATAATATACAAATTTTCTATCAATTTTAAAATTTATTGCTTTGTACTGTCATTTTTACTGAAATATAAAAAAAAGTATTATGATCGTATATTCGTACATAGTATAATACAATATATGTAACTACTGAGTACAAAGAGTTTATTTATTAAAAACTATTACGATAAATAAATAACTACTTAAAAACCAGAATTATAACACAGCAAAGGTAAATTTAGGTTCTGTACAAACAAAAATAAAACTGAAATCATGCTAATAAGAAGTCACATGTAATAATATATAAATTTATATGATATAAATAACATATAGAGATAAGATTATACGATTTCAGCTCCCTTATTTTTAGATTGTAATTATCTTTAAATGACATACTGAAGAACATCTAAAAATATAGATTGAAGCATATACTTCTATTTCTTTCTTGCTATGATATTTATACAATAAATTCACTATTATGCATAACTATTTAGCAGGGTTGGCAAGTAATGTCGTTACCGTTACAAGTTACTTTTCGGTAACGAATATGTAACGACTTTACATTTTCTTCGGAGTAACGTTCATGTAACGCAGCTACATTTTTGGGATAATAGTAACGATTTTACTAGTTACTTTTATTGTTACTTTATTTCTAGCCACGTAAAAGTTTTAATCGTAACTAGAGCTGTAGAAAACAGAGATGCGACGTTAAAAGGAATAGGTCTGATTGGCTCTCTTAATCATGTAATCACAACACCTTTTTATTTCACATTATATTCACAGTTCACACTCATAGACTGCGTTCCACTTCACGCATTATGCGCATGATGTATCATTTTATCTTTCTTTAATATTCGGTGAACAGCAAGGATAAAATGATGTATCATATGCATTATGCGTGAAACGGAACGCATATAACGCAACCTATAGGCTAATATATAGCATGTAGACTGTAGGTGATAAGATCAGCGAGATCACATGAGATTTTATCCTAATAAATATGAATATATATAATATTATATATTGTATGTATATAATTAATAATTATATATACCTATATATATACACACACACACACAAACACACATATACAAATACACGTTTTTAAGCTCTATTTCTCTACTAAAAAATAAAATTTTGATATCTTTTTTTATATTTATCAAAAAAATCTGCACATAATATTAAATTAATTTCAAGAAAAAAGTAACGATTTGTTATATTTTGAGTAACGATGACGGTAACGATTTAGTTTTGCAAATCAATAACGAGTAACGGGAACGAGTTAGTAGGGAGTTTTTGCTTCTTCTTCTTCTTTTAAATTTGGATGGCCCAGGTTCCGTAGTAAACGGATTTTCGTGGCCAGTCGTTTTGTATACGTATTATATCAAAAAATATAATACGTATACAAAACGAATTGTGAAAACAAAGAGGGTGATGTAATGCCCGCGAAAATGGCGTGGCCCGAACGAACACCGGGCGCCTGCGTCTACGACGTCGTCATTAACGCGCGTCAGGACGGACGACCGAGTCGAGCCACCCACGGACATCGATGTGGGTGTCAACGCACAGTTAAAGTCGGCAACACTTTCAAAAATATACAAAAAAGCACCCGATCCGAAACGCGTCCGCACCGGTCGGGTGATTTCACGCATTATGCGCATGATGTATCATTTTATCTTTCTTTAATATTCGGTGAACAGCAAGGATAAAATGATGTATCATATGCATTATGCGTGAAACGGAACGCATATAACGCAACCTATAGGCTAATATATAGCATGTAGACTGTAGGTGATAAGATCAGCGAGATCACATGAGATTTTATCCTAATAAATATGAATATATATAATATTATATATTGTATGTATATAATTAATAATTATATATACCTATATATATACACATTTTTTTATTCCTCTACTAAAAAATAAAATTTTGATGTTTTTTATATTTATAAAAAAAATCTGCACATAGTATTAGTGTCAAGAAAAAAATAACGAAAAAGTAATGATTCATTATAGTTTGAGTAACGATAACGGTAACCAGTTACTTTTGCAAATCAATAACGAAGAACGGAAACGAGTTATTTTTTTTAGGAAAAAGAACGGTAACGGTAACGAGTTATTTTTATGAGGTAACGTTGCCAACCCTACTATTTAGTATTGATCTTATTGACATGATTTCAATTTTATGATTTGCACTATTTACAGCAAATGAAACACCTACTTACCCATTCATGTTCCTCAACACCTTCCATATGATCTTGTTCTAACGAACATTGGATGACGTCTCCCACAAAATGGCTCATAGTTTTTTGGATCTAATGCACATAAGCACACAACATGCTCAAACATGTTATTATACAAAAACAAGGATGCCTTGCAATAAGAATTTTAATAGTATAAAAAAATTATTTTTTAACGCTTTTTTTCAAATAATTAGGATGCATCACACTTTATGTCATTGAATAATACCAATCGGGGATATATATATATATATATCTATATATATAAATAATATGCGATGTTTCACAAGAAATCATTTTTGTACCAATATCTATTCATAAAATACATGCAAAATGCATAAATTCAATTGCCCTCTCACCTCTTCTTGTTTTGCTTTAATGTCTGGATTCCATCCTAATCTATTGTAAGGTTGTGTAGTGATACCAAAAGGGGTTGAAGATGGTTTAGTTGCAATTTGGGGAGGCGTAATTGCATTTTGAGATTGATTCTCAGTTACTGTGAATAAAAATTCGCATGTAACACACACAGATACTTTTTCCTAATATACTTTTAACAATATAATATCTTTTACTTACAATTATCCATGCCAGGTGGCTTAAGACACATTCTAGATGGTTGTTTATTGCCGCCGCTAAACCATTCTGACGCGGGCAAAGTTGGTTTCCAGATAACTTTAGTTGGAGGAAAAAGATCATCTTGGAATAATTCGCTCTAATTTAAACAGATGAATACATTAGCACTTTCACATCAATGATTTCATACTACAATATATATTAATTATATGTAATATATACCTTTATACGCGGCACGGTGAAGCTTAAAGGTTCTATTGTGTTATTTGTTAACCTCAAGGCAGAGGCGAACTCCACGCTGGCCACGTCACATTTATTTTTTGGAAGGAATGACAAACCCTGGTGCAAACTACTACATCTATGATGACTCAATGGACAGCAATATGGAGCTTCCTCGGTTACTTCAAATGCATATATTGTAGAATCACCCTATAAATAATATTTGAAAAAGAGAAGTAAACAATTTATTATGAATGTAATTGAAATTTAATACAAAACAGAATCTTACACGTCCAGTCAGGAAAAGAGTGGAGCTATCTTCGTCGTAATATGGCATTAGAATGGCAGGCGAAACATCCAATCCAACAGTGTTTAAGGGAGTATTCAAATTGTCCACTTTAAATATGTAAATCTGTCTTTCCGAAACTCTGGAAGATATAAATTTCGATCATTACTTTCTCTGTGTATATTTTTTTTTTACTATATTTGAACAAAACGTGTGGTTCTTTGTTGTTACTTACTTATCAAAGCCCATTACAACGAGATATCTGCCTTCGAGTGCCCATATAACTCTTGCACCCCTCGTTCCGACGGGACCCTTTCCTTCTTTCACAGGAACATCACTCGACCGGGGTTTATAGATTCGTAGTTTACCGTCTTTGCATGTGCTGGCGAGATATTGGCCACACGGTGACCACGCTAAGCTGAATATCTGATCAGTATGACCGATCAACGTGATTTTTGCATTTATCTCAGTGGATGACAACAGCGACAAATCCCAGATTTTTACGGTCATATCGTACGAAGCGGATGCAAGAACATTTGATGCCAGTGGATGAAATTTGATTAGATAAATTTTATCGGTGTGGGCTTCTATGATGTATTTCGGTTCGTTTGTCGGTTCCGCCAAACCAGATTCAGGTATTTCCCACAAGCGAATTATTCCGTCATCACAAGCTAGCACAAGCAAATTCTATTGATACTTCTCAAATTTGATGGAATAATATATTTCTTCTTTGTTATAAATTTTCAACTTCTGTACTTTACCAACTGCTAATCGCTGATTATCGAACGGGTCCCACTGAAAGTCCATTACAGTCGCACCATGGACTAATGCTGGCATAACTCCGTCAGGTAGTCTTCCAGTTTTCTTCAATTCCAATACTGCTATCTTTCCACCTGGACCACTCAAAGGTACAGCCACTCGATCAGGATTAGCTACAAAGGAAGGTAGGAAAAATTATCAGATCTTATTCTAAACATTCATCTTATGCACGTTTTCTGTACTTTTTAATGTACTAAATCGTTTGCAAACATTTTAAACTGATCTGATGGAAACATGTTGAAAATTAAAAGTAATATAATTTCATCAAAATCTGATCTTTGATTATATTATTGAGTGGAAAGTTATAACTAAAGCCGGCTGCGCGTGTGCGCGCGCGCGCACACACACACACAATGCTCGTTTTTGTGTTGGATTGCTGACTGAATTAGATTCTTGCCACTATATTGGCTACGATGTTGACATTGTCAACATCGCCAATACGGTGGCAAGAATCTAATATAACTAGCAATTCAGTTAGTAATCCAGCAAGAAAATAAGCATTGCGTGCCACTGGCTATTGTCGATTGGTGAGTTTTACTGAGAAAAAAAATTTACCGTGAAAGCCATCACATTCGCCGGATATTTGGCGACTGATATTGCGTATATTTTCAATGTGTGTAGATTTGTGTCCCGGAGTACCTTTCAAGTGCCGAAATTTGGACACTCTTCCTACATAACAATCAAGGTATTTGCATTAAATAACGCGTAAAACATTTTTGGAGTGTGTTGCAAAAAAACTCTCACCAAAAACTGTTGACGTCCGTTTTGAAACTGGTGTTACAACAGGCTCCACCTTTTCCAATTTAGGATCCATGCTCTGCTGTCGCAACATAGGAATGCTCTTTTTCGTTTCATCTTCTTTGATCACCTCGCTCTTTGCGATTCCCTTGAAAGAATCTCTTCGTCTCAGCATGGTTGGCGAACCCATAGCTTTTTCCGCCAAATTCCCATCGGTGACAGATACAGATCGACTTTCGTAAAGGCGTCGCCTTTCGGCGATTGAGTTCCTATTCGTCCCGCGTTCAAAATTCCCAACGTCCTCGTTCTCGGGTGATTCGTCCTTCACTTTCGTCTCAAACACTTTGCGTCTTTCTGCAGTGCTTGGTGTTTTTGGTTTGTAACCAGAGTCGCTCGAATTAGCATCTTCTTCGATAGAACTTGAGTCACTCTTGCCATTTTCTGTATCCTTTGCACGCTCATTAGGTGTTAAAGTTGGCGACTTATCTACTTCTGCATTATGCTCCGCAGTATTATTAATTTCATTCTGATAACCATTGGTGTTGCTGTCGTTATTCGGTGCAATTGGTACAGAGAAGACCTTGTCAAATGAAAATTCCTGGCTGCTCGACTTTGCTTGGAATGGTTTAGGACCAAGTCGGGGCTAAAATTAAAAATAAAAATAATTAATTTTTTATTTATTTCTCCATCTTTTAAGAATTGTATTAATTGAACAGAGACAAAAGGGGAGAAGGGAAAGAAAAAGAGAGAGAGAGAAAGAGAGAGAGTAATGATATGACAATGACATGAATGATATAAGAGGAAATTAGCCACATGCAAAAGTGTCACGCGTTGTTACAGAAATCAGATATCCTTTATGTAACATTAATTTCTTTTTTAAGTTAGTTATAACCTTATATCCACCAATCGCATTAGGATTTACTGATGTAACAACTGATCCAGGATTTGGCGATGTACGAGGACGTGCTACTGGTTTTGGTTCCTCCTCAGAGATACTGTTGGTTCTTGAGGCTCTTGGTAAAGGCTTTGGTGGAATGGTTTGTCCTCCATTTTGTATCTTGATCTTTTCTTCTTCTGCTTCGAGTGGCTTTTTCAAATCTTCAATCTTCTCGGTATGTATACTGTTGTCATTTTTCTCTATATTGTTGTCATTTTCACGATGCAACTCATTCATGGTTGTCACGTTGCTCTGCACTTTTGAGAATCCTTTTGGCGCGGTAATGACCAAGGGTTTCGGTGGTCGGTTTGTTTGTTCTACTTTAATTTCGCGCTGATTGTCTTTGAGTACCGCTAAGTTCCCTTTGTGTACCTGAAGGTACGGTAAAATCCTTAATGACCGCAAACTGCATGCAAACCAAACTACACTGTCCGATATTTTGCACTTTTGACACATTTCTGCATAATCAATACGATAATTTAACAATAGCAACAATTCAGCTACATTCACGTTATTTTTACATATTATATGTAACGTAGCTCGCATTTTTATACAGAATAGACAGCAGTGTACAACAAAAAATACAAATACAAGCTTCAGCTTTAGCTTAAAATATTTCGTGATTAAATTTGTTGAAAGCAAATTTACAAAAAGAGATTATCTCATGGCCATATAAACGATACAGATGTTTTTACATTTCATACTATTACTTACACTGTAGAATAAGCTACAACATCAATTGCCACTTATATTACACGTGCCAGGAATAATAGTTTGAATGGTGCTAATGTATAAATTATAAAACATATATTGGATATCTGAAACGTGAAAAAAATATACACAGAATATGGAGAAAGAAACTGAATAGCGCAAAATAAATGTATACATAATTAGTAATAATCAAATAAGTGAATAAAGAGAAATTCCTGCAAAGAATTAAATATGGAGATATAAAATATATTATTATAATAAAAATATTTCTTACATTATATATTCTATTGATTTCTCATATTTATAACACATAATATCATACTAACAAGTACAGAAAGATTTAGAACTTTCTATAAAAAATATATTGTAAACATGTGTATGTAATAAATTACATAAAAATCTGTTCATATATATTCAGCAAACAATTTTTTTAATAAAGTTATATTGCAACACTTGTACAAACAAAATAACCGTTTTATATAAAATAAATAACATCATATTGATGTTAGTTTTATCATATTCTAATGTTAGAAAACATAAGGTAAAGGTCTTACTAACTTAAAAACATACGTAGATTAAAATAGGTATTGTACAAAGCAAATACATAAATAAATTAATGAAAAAGACAACTCAATATTCTCAAAAACCAATTGTTTTAAAGTAAATGGGATGGTAATGCGAGAAAACATGATGATGAAAAACATGCAATTATCGATGATTTTAATTTAAAGCAATATTATATAACTGATATTTACAAATAAGCAAACAAAATTTTTTAGCGAACAAAGCTACCTCAAATGTATACCACATTAAGAGTAATATAAGAATTTCCATAGCATTTAATAAAATGTTTACTTACAGTAATCGGTTCTTCGCCTTTGTTTCTTTTAGCAGGATCTAGCGATATCTTTGGTACAGGTGCATTATGACCCTTAATCCACGATGTTGCATTATTTTGAGCAACGGGGCCAGTTGTGTCCGGATAAATGTCTGCATGAAAGTCTCTGTATGTCTAAAATTTGATGTTCATAAAAATGTGTAGATATATATATTATATGTGACAACTCATATATAGAAAATATTATGCATACAATATATGTATACAACTTACTTTTCGTGGAACCTGGTACATGATAGGAATTACCATATTGGAGGTGAGCTGCAACAACCTGTTAACTTCAGCTTGCATTACATTTAATGCTCGTTTAGGAACTAGGCATACTCCCTTAGTTTGCTCACCACTGTGACGGATCCCTTCTACTAGATAAGGATCTTTCTCTGTGACTTCCATGTATATGATAGTAGTGTCTCCTTTACCAGCGAGGAAGAGCATATTTGTGTCGGAATCAAAGAGCGGCATCAAAATACTAATAGAATAAAATATATTATACATACAAATAATTATCTCGGTAACTACTTAGCAATACTGAAATTAAATAAATCTCAAGTGTGGAAAGATTGAATTCAACTCATATTTACCCAGTACTACAATCTAATTCCAATGTTTTCATTGGTTCATTTAAATGCCTCAAGTCTCTAATATAAACTTGACGAAGTCTTGCTGCATCAAATCCTGTGGTAAGTATTCTATCGTTGTTTAACCACACTGTTCTGGAATCTTTAATACTTTGATGACTCGAACATGAATTAACGATACACGTTGATACGCGCGGATCTATAAGCCTCAGTTGTTTGTCCTTGCAGGATGTCGCTAAAACAGTACCATCCTCTTTCCAACTTACAGACTGAATTACTTCGGTGTGGTCGCTATTAGCTGCAATAACATAACATTTATAAATGAGAGTAAAACAACAAGTGTGTTGGTAAAGTTATAAAATATTTACAAAATAATTCCTGTTGAGATAAAACATCCCAGAGCGACAGATTGGTGAATGATGCAGTAGTCAGAAGATGTTCAGCGGAAGGATGCCAGCATACCGCTTCCACTCTTCGTTGACGATGCGAGAATGTACATTCCGGATTGCACAAGGATTCTTCCAAGCCACTTTCTGGGATATGCCATAACTTTACCTAATTTTACACAAATGGAATTAACTCTTTTAAGGTCTTCACAAGTACTTTCTATATGTATAGAAGCTATATGTTTTGAAAGTTATCTCTATGTTTATATTTATTCTTAAAATGCCTCACGAAAAACATTGGCATTTCAATAATAGATACGGAGGGTAACTCACGAAATATATAACTTCTAAATAGAATTAATGATATTTAGAAAAATGCAAATTTTTAAATAGTATTTTGCATTTCACTATACATTTGCTGAAAATAAAGTTCTAAGCTTACGAGACAATCCTGAGATCCAGTTGCAAGCAAGCCATCATGAAATGGAGAAAATTCCATATCCGTCACAGTATCTGCATGTGCATGCAACAGTGGCATAGTTTTGCTCTTTCTACCACAATCCTCTAGTGGCAATACTGCTAAACTAGATCCTTTGGATAGTGTAATAAAGGTTTTATTCAATTAATAAACAATAATTTATGAATATCTCAAAAGAGAGATAAACTTGTTATAGATAAACACAAGTGTGATACCATTATGATCGACATTGAATGCCATAAACGCCGCAGATGCTGTAATGTTATTCCCATAGGTCTGGTACGATCCTACAGAGATATCTCGAATACAGGCCTCTGGCTTGGGAACAATTGGCGCGGCATTTTTGTATTTAGACGCTTTGAAACGCCAAGCCATTTTGATTCACTACTGACTCAGTTTAAATGTCCAGGCAATTCACTTAAATCATGTAATCTAGAGGGAAGTAAAAGCACAAAGTAATGTCATGAGAACCTCATTATCAATCAATTTCGATATATTGAATGTGATTAGATATTACTGATTTATCTTGAACACTTTTAAAAACAATGATTAATTGAAGTGCCAGAAAAGATATTTTCCGAACATCTGTAGACAGTATTACAATCTTTTTAAGAGACATACAGACACAACTTTGGAGACAGGGCAAAGATCAGCGTCCGCGGGATTCGTTGTTAACAAATCTTGCGAGAAAACTCAAGTTTCTCAATCGAGATTTCGCGCAGGAACACTTGAACACATGCGAATAATTCGCTGGGCGTTGCTCCCGGTACGGATAATGGTAGGGAGAAATCGACGCCGATGTGTGTGTGTCTCTCTCTCTCTCTCTCTAGGCCGGGCATCAATTGTACGGCGTCGGTGACAACAAGCAAACGACGCCGACGCAACTCATTTGCCTGAGCAAAGCCGTGCGTGACTAATAATTTGGGGGTGGAGAACCACCCTACCTTCATATGACGTGTGGGGACCGTAGATCGCCGCTTGCCGCAATGACGCTGACAGCAGCGAGCGACGTGTGTAAATCGGCGAACGAGAGACGCGAAATACTCACGGGGATTCGCAATCGAGGCGTGTTTACGGGTGCCAATCTTCGATACGCTTCCAACGAGTATCCGGGAATACAGCCTGACAACGAACACGAGAGGAATAACGAACGTCAGGCAGCTTCACCGCTCTACTCTACCGAGCTCCGACCAGCTCCGAACCCACTCCGACCAAGCTTTACGGTTGACAGCCGGAAACAGGAAAGTCCCCCTCCATCCTCCTTCGGAGAGAGCGCCGCATTTTATCCCTTCCCCTGATCATTGTTACGATAGTCTCCCGTAGATATATCCATGGTATTTCCATCATGGATATATCAACAATTTGATCTTTCTTATATTCGCATTAATTGTTAGTTAATATGTATTTTAAAATTGTCTGTTTTTTTTTATTTTCACGTTAATTTATTTAATATATGTGGTGTATATATTTTTCACTATCGATATATAATATTTTTATGAATAAAATTACAGAGTAAGATATGATGAAAATCAGAGAAATAATATAAATCTAAAAAAAAGTTTACAAATTTCGTGATTATAATTTTATGTGTAGAAGTGAAGATTATTCTTTTAGAAGAGCCAACTGCAGTAACGGCATTACTTTTAATGAAGATAAGTCTGCTAACACAGCCTAAGAATAAAAGAAAATGTACATAAGTACTAAATATATATATATATATATATATACATATATCCACACACATACACATATATACACAACTGCTTGTAACATACTAAATAATATACAAAATAACATTATATCAATATTATAATTTTATACTTAATAATGTAACTATTATGTACAACATTTATTAAATATATTACATTTATATTGAGTGAACAATTATAATTAATGTTATTGTTATTTTGTATTAAGTGGGAATTCATGTCACAATATCATTTCTATACCTCTACATTCTGTTGAGTATTAACTTGCAGTAAATTTTCTTTTCGAAAACTCAATATCGTCACTGCCAATAGTGGTATAATTTCCAAAGAATCATAACCGAGAATTAGATCCCAAAGATACAATAGTTGTTCAGGCGGTAAATGGCCACTGAAACCTCTCATGAGCCATTTGAAGACTATTTTTATGCTGGAAATGTATACATGTCAAGTTAATAGATTGCGCAAATAATGCTACAGGCGACTAAAAAGATAAACTCACGGTTGAATATGTATATTTTTGAAATGAGCCCACAACTGCGGTTCATGACATTGTAGTAATCGTTCAAAAAGCAAGCAGAGAGCAACTATACCTTGTTCATGACACGATACAGTGTGCAAACGGAACCAATATCTCAAGTAGAATGCACGGAAAGTATAATACATAGCGCAAGGATTATCATATAAATAACAAAATGGCGTAGCTGATGTAGAAATATTGACAATTAGTTACATAGATTCAAAGAACAAGGCTAGTATTTGTAGATAGTCTTAAGTAATGTCATGAAATACTAATACAATTCTTTGAGTGGTTTGCAATTGTACTTAAGATAGTCTTAAATATAAGAGCACTGACTAAATCTTTTGCACACAACATCTTACCATACATTGTAAATCCATGAAATGGAATAACACCACTTGGTGGAAAGACCAAAGTATTTTCCAATGTCGCAGGTTTGCCTTGCAAAACCGCGTGGATCACTTGACCACCGGCACTTCTGTCAGTTGTGACTGGTGCAAGTATTTCAGAATCCCTCGAAAAGCATAACATTGTCTTATACAAAACATCTTCAAATACAAAGTATTGATCGTCGTTTCTTGCCGTTAATTGCACATCCTATTAAAACATAAAATGTTTTACATTGTTTCTTTTACTTAGGAACAGATAATATAATTTAAAATATATCACCATTATTATCAGCTTGTCTATCACAATATCATATTCCAAAACCATATTTTTCAATTCTTCATAATATTCTATATCCTACAGAAGAAAAATTATATCTATATTGATAATAATCAGAGACATCAATCTTTAGCTTATAATACAATAAAAATCATAAGATATTAATTATACATTATCTTTGATAACAGATCCGAGAACGAGTGACCAAATACGACCGCGCAACGCTCGAGGAGATCCTCTTTTAAGAAATTCCTGTGCAATTGGGGCATGATTTGAATTTAGTACTTTTTCGCCAATGTGCGTCCGCTCGGCTTCCAAATTTAGGAAACTTTCTGTGGCCGGCATATCAGAATTTATTCCCAGTAATGGCATTCCCTGTGCTAATTCTGAGTACATACGTCTCTATATACAAAGAAATCTATATATACATTCATGTAAACAAATTATAAATTGCAGAAATGATTAGGTAAAATTCATACCAATTGCGCAAGCGTTTTTACACTAATTTGTATATGACTAAAATCCCAATTTAATTCGTCTCTGAAATGTTTCGATAAAGAGCTTCATGCAAACACATTTTTATTCAAATAAAGGTGGGAAAGATAGATTTTTATACAAATCTATAATTACACACGGTTGCTTTTTGAATGAAGGATCACGTATGGAGAACAATACATCTAGGAAGTCCTTTGGTGCATACAGTGGTCGGTATTGTGATAAATCTGAAAATATCTCGTAACTAACTCCGAGCATAATTTATATTATATCTTTAAATTTATTATAATTTTACCTATGTCATAAGTGCTCAATTCATTCCATTTTTCAGCCAGTTCGTCCCTATCAGAAGTGGATCTTATACGAGCCAGTGGAACGTTCAACTCACTGCATGTTGAATTCAATGATTTTTGTATACGTCGTTCCCATTGAATCTGAGTCTTCTTTAGGTAGCTCAGGTCGGCTGTCTGTATATATGAAACTGACCGAGAGTGCAGCGAACCCTACGAAGAGAGAAAAAGAGAGAGGGAGAAAGAAAAAGATCTATTTAGATGAATTGGACCTTAGTCTTGAAAAATACAATCAGTCTTATATAGTACGCATTATGTATATTCTATATTTTTCAAACGCGATATAACTTCAAGAATAGGTTTCTTGTTGTTTGTCGCTATATATATATATATATATATATAGCGATTTAGTATATATATATATATATGTATACTAAATTGTACTAAAATGTTCCTTCTTCCTTTTGCCAAACTTCAAATATGTATTTAATTCATTTATAGAACTAGTGAGCTCTATTATAATCTACTGGTGTTTTTCCTATATAAAATTGAAAAAAATTATGACTCAACGAAGAAAAGAAAGGCATATAAATATTTATCTATCTAATTATTTTACTTATATTTTAAAACAACATAAATCAATCAGTAAATTCTTAACAAAAAAAATAGTACAATATCAGAATATCATTATTTAGGAATTAAAAGACTTTTATCCTTCGATGGCTCACTGGAGTAAATATTAGTTCAGATACAAACAATAGAAAATTCATTGAAAGTTGATTGGGGAGTACCCGAGATCGTGCCCAGTGAAACACCGTGTTTCTGATTTCAGTCTCCAGACCATTATCTTTGAGTGCAGCAACCAGCGAGTTTTTAAAGTCATCTTTGTTCACGACGGACGACGCGACAAGTCTCTGCAAAAAGACAGATAGGGAATGCATTGCTACCGCTTTCGATGGGCGTTAAACGAGTACCGGGCACGCACTTGTATCTCGTTGTAAAGCGCTCTGTAATTCGACATACTCTGTATGTCATCGGTGAGTCTCTGTGCCGTCTGTTCGAGCGGACTCTCCACGATTCCCTCGTCCATTATTCTTCATGAACTGTGGTGAATTGTGGATTCCACAGTCGTCTGATCGTCTCATGAGCGCAATCAAGATCGAAAACGTACGCCATTTTTAAACAGACGCGGTCTCTGAGGCAACATGCACAGTGCCGGACGTATCTACGGCAGCTCCACGGATCCCCCTGGGGCTCCAGGATACTTCGCGAGAAAGGAACACATTCTAGATCTTTATACTTTTTCAAAGACTTCAATAGTGATCATGTAATTTTTCCCTTAGGTTGGAAACATGAATAATAAAAAGTTGATTATCTAAGATTTCACGGAATCATGTGACTTTCAAAACCGTGAAAATATGAAATAAAAGGGTGCGTTCTTTTAAGGTCTACGCACAATAGGAGAAATATTAGAAACAGATATCAAAGACATAAAATAAAGAATGGACTGCGCGATCCCGTATCTAAGTAGTATCAAAATGTGTCGACCTTTGACTATAAAACCATGGACTGCTAGTTGCCCCCACTCTTTGTATCTTTTCCGTAAGATAGACAAAGAGAACCGTGTAATGAACATCACGCGTGCCCCCGGGGTATAGAGCCCCAACACACACTTTTGCATAATGCATAAAGCATGTGCATAAGGAATTTCATTGGCCCATTTTCTTATGCATGAGTCAATGGACCAATCAAATTCTTTATGTATATGGTTTATGCGTTATGCAAAAGTCTGTGCTCCCCGCTTTAAATGGCAAAAATCCGAAACACGAAATCATATTTCGATGGTAAAACAGGAAAAAAGAAAGAGATGGAATATGACATATGTTGCATTATTTTATTATTAGTAAAGTTCAGCACCAACATAAAATATACATATATAAACTTTACAAAAACAGATAATAAGTGCTTAAACATATATATATATCTATGTATTATTTAATAGTTATATAAATATAATTTTATTGCAATATTATTGACCGCTAAAAGTTATAGTTTTCGTTAACGTACGTCTCAAAAGATCTTTTTGTTTAGATATTGTGATGCATTTACCTTCATAAAATAATTTTACTTCGAAATAAAATGTTATTATTAATTTAATTAATATATAATTGTGGTTTTCTAATACTTCCAGTTCTTTAATGTGTGTATCAAAATTAACAAATAGTGTATCACAATTAATATTTCTGAAAGTTTGTTTGGACTTATAGAAATTATATTTCTTATTTTTAATTTGTTCTCCAATTTGAAAATATGAAAAATTTTTTCGCAAGCTATAACTATTTTAGAAGTGTCAATGGTAGGGAATCGTAAAAAACCAAAACTTTTTCTATTTATAAATGAGGAGTTTACTGTTTCACATTGATTGAAGAGCTGGAAACATGTATCACATTTCAACTTTTTTAATAATTTACGTTCGACAAAGCCTGCAATATATAAAACAGCGTGATATAAAGTGCTATTAATGTATTCTAAAGGAATATCATCTATTATAATAACCGATTCTTATTTTCTTGTTTCTCTTTTTTATAAGTTGATGAATTGCACGCAACAACATTTAACCATTTTGTAATAAATATTAATTTCTTTCTTTTTCCCGATTGAAATAGTAAACTAGGATTTATACTATATACGTAAGTTATCGATGTATCATTGAAGTACCAGGATTCGCTGTTTTACCATCGAAATGTGACTTCGTGTTTCGGATTTTTGCCATTTATCCCTCGGGGGCACGCGTGATGTTCATTACAGCGTAAAAAGTCAACTAGCAGTCCATGGTTATATAGTCTAGTGACCCTCTAATAAGAGTCTGGACACGTGAAGTCCGCCATTATTCGTCGAAATTGTGCGAGAGAGAAAAAATCATGCTATCTCATTCTAGTGGCGCTGTAAGTTGTAGCTGATTGTAGCTCTACGAACTTCATAGTTTCTGTTTCTGTTTCGTCTCGCCTCATGCATC
>NW_017275544.1:48437-59757 GCF_001594065.2 Cyphomyrmex costatus | reverse complement strand
TAATATTATTATATTATTATGATTAATATTATTATTTATATTATTTTTATTATGCGTTAAAGGAATATATGTTTACATTTTTGTTATATATGTTAAATATAATAATTACAAAAACATTTTTATTAAATATAAATACTGTATATCTAATATACATAAATAATATGAAATATGCATGAAATATTTTTTTCTACATAAATATACTACTTTATTTATTCCCTATTGGTGCTACCTAAGTATTTTTTGTTAAGAATTTTAAAGCATTAATTGTATTATTTGTATTTAAATTTAATTTTTATTAAAGTTTCTTAATCTTGTAATATTTTTATAAATTTTATATATTCTTAATATATTAATTTTTATATTTTCAATCTATTTATAATACTTACTTAATTGTTGTTTTTATTTTATGAAAGACATATTGCAACGTTTTTTTTACATAAAAGTTTTTATAGAAAATATTTAATAATGTTAATATAAGTTAAATAATAATAAAAATAAAAATTGTAATTGATTCTATTTTAATTTTTACGAATTTATTAATTTTTACAGTTTATAAATTTAAAGAAATTTGCGGGAATGGATGATAAATGTCGGACCAATCACAAACCGGGGAGAAGGTGGCCAGACTCTTATTAGAGGGTCACTAATATAGTCAAAGGTGTCGACGAAAATGAGAGAGAGGATCCGTGGAAGACGGCCATATATCTCTATCTTTTTCCATTCCATGGTGTAACGGAAGAGAGAATGAGAGGGAGATGGCCGAAGATTCGGAACCCGTGACTCGATCCACGGTCCAGTTCTAAGTCGTTCACCTAACGTACTGCTCCACTGTTACCTTATTGACAGAGATGTTTCGAATTGTCCATATATATGGTACTTTTAATAAAAATATTTTGTCTACCCAAACAAATTATTTCGTTAAAATTACTAAAAAGAACACTTATTTTGTAATAGCAACAAAATACAATTTTTTTTGTTAAATGAACAAAATATTGTCAATTTTTTTATTTAGCGGTACAAAATTTGCTTACTTTTTGTAAATAACATGATTTCATTTTTTACATTTCCGTCCTAAGGAAAAAATTTAGGCCCGTATTCAGAACGCGCTAATAACGATGTTAGCGCGCTAACATGCTATAGTTTACGTCACGTATACCATAGAATTTCAGAGATAAAAGCGCGCTTTTATCGATAAAAGTGCATTCTGAATACGGGTCTTAATGTATAGTAGTATTGAAAGTAGTATTGACCCGAAATTATAATATTTTGTGCTCGGAGCGGTATAACAATTCATTATTGCGAAATATCCTAGGAACGTCCTTAAAACATCCAGAGGATAAAGAGACATCTTGGAAACGTCCTTAGGAAGTTCAACGGACATAGAGAGACGTTCTTTGAACGTCTTGAGGACGTTCCTTGGCGGTATTGCCATGTGGGATATTTATAGATATATATTTAAAAATTAACAATTAAATTGCAAAGGTATACTCTTATAATATATAAATAAAATACATGTTGTATGTATATATGTATCGAAAGTTAAAAAATGCAATTTATCAATATATTTTTTTCCGATCAAAATAGGATATCCTAAAGATGCTTTATATTACAATGACAATTACAAATGTCCTCAGCTAATCCCATGGATATGACTTAAAGTTTTGGATCAACATGGGATCAATCTGATCAAATTAGGATATCCTTAGGAAAAACTTTGCTATGTGGGTAATACAGTATTTCAGTAATACATTCCAACTCGCCGTTTTAAAAAAGAAACTCTGCATAAATAAATACGTAAGTAAATAAGGTATAATTGTACAATAGTATCACTCGATGAAATTGTCAGATTGCTCTTGGTTTTCATATAATTTTTCAAAATTATTTTAATAAAGAATTTAAAATCTCGATTTGTTTATACGAATTCACATATAATACAAAATTCTAAGAAAAAGTGTATTCTTTCTCAATACTTCTGAAAGTGTTTTAATTCATGTAAAAATTCTGACAAATTTTCACCAGGAATTTTGTGATATTTTTGTTTGATTGTAAAAAGTTAACCTAACCAGATTAAGCTATTTATATGTATTTACACTATCAATTTGTTTATGCGTTAATATGCAATATTTTAACTTTACCATGCGTTATATTTACATTTTTCTCGCACACTTCGATCCACTTTGCAGCAATTTCAGGATCTTTAGGAAACCTGAAAATTTTATTTCCTGTCCTTTCATTCTTACCGTTTTTCGATAATAATTATTGCAGACTTTTACTGCACAAACAACCATTATTTTTAATAAAAACTTGCTTACTTTACCAAATAATACTTTAACCGCTTTAATCGCTTTAACGAATATATAATAAATACGGCAGCAGTAGCCATATTTCATTGAGCAGAGTCCGAAAGCTTCCGAAAGCATCCGAAAGTAGCCGAATGTGACGTAAGCTGGTTGATGCTCAAAGGCTTTCTAAATTCGTCCACCAGATGAGCATACCCTTGTCTTTATAAGTGCGTTCGGCAATTTAAATCGGACACGTCGGATTGCACTTTTATCTCGAAAATCGTTCGGCAATTCATATTTTTCTGCTCTGTATCATCCCAACTGCGTTCGTTATTAATATTTTTAGAGCATATCGAGCTCCTCAACTTGATCTGGATTCAAAAAGGGCGAGCTCACAGAGGAATATTCGTTTTTCCGCGAAATTTATAAATACTTATCTGAACATAACCTACTTATTAATTGCTGCTTTAAATTATTTGTAGTGTGACGTTCACCGTACGAGCATTAAGCAACGTTTTATTTTTCGCTTTCAAATAATCAAAATATCTGAAATAAACAACGAATTTCACGATATAGTGCAAATTGGTAACAGGTATTTCTATAAAAAAAGTGGTAAGTTTCTATTTGTTTTTTGGAATTTTTATGGATGTTATGTCTTCAAAAATTTCTTGAAATTTTCCAAATAAAACATTTTGTTGCGTAATAAAGGCTAATTAAATCAGTCATTTATTTATATAACTGTACAAATAAATGTTCAGAAAATCAATTTTTTTGCCTTTACAGATGATACTTATATGAATCTATACAAATAACAGAGGAAGAAAATAAAGATAATTTTGTAGAATAATGTGAAATTCAAGTTGAAAAACATGAGAAGAAAATTTGGACAAATGAGTCTATTTTGAAACTAATAAATTTAGTTGGAGAATTTGAAGAACAATTTCAAAATTCAATAAAAAAACATATTTGGATGAAAATCTCCAAACTACTGATTTGGGTACTTCAATTACATGGCAGCAATGTGACACCAAGTGGAAAGGCTTATTAAAAATATACAGGGTGTCCCAGAAAGAGTGTCAAAAATTACACGAACAGGTAGAGCGGACTGAACTGAGTCGAAAAGTCCTCTACCGTTTTGCAATTTTCGTAATAGTTAACGAGATAATAATTGGTAAAAATTACCGAATACGTGCGTCCGCCCGGCCTACTACTGCCAACAGTGTACGCCCATGATAGTTCGATGGCGCGCGGACCGCGGAGAGCGGGGATTGCGTAGCAAGCACGCCGCTGGCTGAGTCACGACGTTTGGAGCTCGCGACGCGCGGCGGTGTGCGCGACATGGGACGCTGTATTAAGGAACTGATAAAATGCTATCAGTTCCTTGCCACAAAAATGTTTAAAAATTATTTCTCGACTTAAGAATCATCTGTATGACACCGCCGTTTATTGTTTGTGTATACGCAGGTACATGCAGAAAAATATCATTCTCTAGTGCTAAGAGAAGACGTAGTTTTCATTTTCCTTTTTTTGAGTAACGATCATTTTTATAAAAAATATCTTGATAAAATATGTGTTATTTAAAAACACGAATTATTTACTTGAAATAAGCATATTTATGCAATATCTTTTGTATGCACACTCTTTAGAACTATGTTCTCAAAAAATTCTCGATCATTTCCCAATTTTCACAGTCGAGATAATATTAATTTCTAAAGCGCCGAATATCCACCATCGATACCTTGGGGAGTGGGGAATGAGGACTGCCTGGCAAGCGTCCCATGTCGCGCACACCGCCGCGCGCCGCGAGCTCCAAACGTCGTGACTCAGCCAGCGGCGCGCTTGCCACGCAATCCCCGCTCTCCGCGGTCCGCGCGCCATCGAACTATCATGGGCGTACACTGTTGGCAGTAGTAGGCCGGGCGGACGCACGTATTCGGTAATTTTTATCAATTATTATCTCGTTAACTATTACGAAAATTGCAAAACGGTACAGGACTTTTCGATTCAGTTCAGTCCGCTCTACCTGTTCGTGTAATTTTTGACACTCTTTCTGAGACACCCGTATAAAGATGTCAAAGAACACAACTCGTTATTTGGAAGAAATCGAAAAAGATGGGAATATTTTGAAGTTGTGTAAAGAATGAAACAGAAGGATTTTGTGATACGAGGGCGCGCCAAGGACATTTGAAAAAGAATCTTTTAAAAAACATTTTTATTGCGTTTAACAATAACATTTAGTAACATTTGTAACGATGCATCCCCCCAAGCATCGTTCCGCCGACTAACAACCGGCCAGACGCCGCTGCATCGCCCCGCGATGCAGCGATGAGGGCGCATAGCGCCCGAAAATTAACGCAAACATAATTCACAGGTACCGGTGACGGCAACCGTCTCACAACGCCGAGAACCGCCGAACCCCGCCGAGCTCGTTCGGTATCGTGAACTCCCACCACTTGACGTCGGACACCCCACGAGCGTCAAAGTGACGGGAAGACACGAGAAGAGCCGGGAAAAAGCGAACGATTTTTGACAATATAAAATGCCGCGCTCGCAGAAAAGAGGGCATTTTTCTGCTGCTCCACTTCGAAAACCGAAAATCCGAAATCCAGCTCCGACTTCCCAGTGCCTGTGTCCGTCAAAAAAGACGAGTCAGAGAGTACTCTGGCCCGACCGGGAGTTCCCGGTAAGACCGAAACAAGGCATCCTTAAGCACCGTACGTACCAAGGGGTAGAGTGTACTCTACCTCTACCGAGCGTTCTCGGTAGCCGTACGGTGCATCTCCAAGCGACTCCACCGACGTCCTGGGGTAGACAGTGCCCTACCTCCGCCGAGGGTTTTCGGCCGCCGGCCGGGACCGCCATTCTTCCTTTTTTAGCAGGTTCCTTGCGGCTGATTAGCAGTCGTCCGGGGTGGAGTGTTCTCCACCTCTACCGAGTGTTCTCGGTCGCTGGTCGCCGTCAGGGATCCTTTACAGAAAAAAACGTCTATGCGCTTCCGTAGGACGCGCCCGTGATCACCCGTAAGACGCGACCGCGATTACTCGGGAGGCACGTCCGTACAATACCGCGCGCTAACCGAGCGACAGCTATCAGCTGTTCGTATACACGTTGTCGACACGCACGCGCACACACGTGGTACACACGCACATTCGAACTCTAGTGCAGTCACACTGTAAGCACTCGCATCAAAACAAAAGCGCTACCGTTACACATCCACACACGCACATTTCACACATATTTCGGCGAAAACTAACGAACTGTAAATAGTTTTCTAAATATCTTCGCTACTTGTATGTCTAACAAATAAAGCTGACTGTTTCTCTTATGCTAAAGACTCTGATATTTTGCTGTGCCCTCTTCCCCGATCGAACCTCTTTCGAATCCCTAGGCACGCGATCCGACGAGCTAAATCCGCGCGGTCGAAAGTTAGGTCGTTACAATGGCGCCCGAACAGGGACATGACCGAAAGGGAGAGACACACGCCGCGCCCAAGGCATGGATATACCGCCGCAGTAAAAACGAATTGATAGAAGAGATGAACGCATTAGGCATTGATACCGAAGGTACCCTCGATGAGTTACGGCACCTTCTTATTTAGTTAATGGCACCCGCCTCCAAACTATGTGATAGGAGGTCGATACGGCCAGATCACGTCTCGATAGTCTTGAACTATAATAGTAACTAGTGATAGATATGTGCGAACTTGTGCACCTTGCTGGAGTAAATAGCTCCAAGCAAATAACCTCGCGGCGGTGTGGCCTGATGAAAGCGGAGCTCCGCTAGGATGGGAGGGGGAGGCAAGGAAGGCAAGGCGGAGCGCCTGCGCAGGCCGCGAGGAGGCGCGAGGATTTGAAACATTAAAACTGTCTGCCGCATGCTTTACTAAAGCTTAGGATTAGTCTACAGAGCTTTGCAGTAGGCTTAGCAATAACATGTGAAAATTTCGTGAGGTTATCATTGGTAGTCGCGACGCGGTCGATCAAGCGTCGCAAAAAACGGGCCGCGTCCCTGGAATATGGACATTCGTATATCAAGTGGAGGATGTCCTGCTTAGGGTCGCCACAAGGGCATGAGGGGTTTTCGAACAAGTTTTTGCGGAAAAGGCTATGATTGAGATTATAATGGTCAGAGCGTAGGCGGTTGATCATAACAATAGCGTCTCTAGAAGTCTTTAAGCGGAAGTACCAAGGTTTGGCGAATCTTTTAAAAATGTGAGAGAAAAAATACGACCCTTTAAAATCAGCCTGCGATATTAAGTGTTGGTAGAAGCTTTCCGTGATTTTGTGATTAATGACCGCACAAATGTCTGAGTAAGGAACTTTAAAGTTGGGTTCTATGCCCTTACGAATAGCCCGCTTGGCGAGCTGGTCAGCCTTTTCGTTACCAGTAATACCGCTGTGAGAAGGAACCCAAATAAACTGAATGTTAGTACCCTTAGAGTGAGCCATTTCAAGAACAGATTTAATAAGCGGAATAAGGTAGTTATTCGTGGGGTTACAATGTCCGCTAAGAGACTGCAAAACACTCATAGAGTCTGAAACAATAGTAACGTTCTGAAGATTCATATCAATAGAAATCATAATAGCATTGTATATTGCATAGGCTTCTGTCGAAAAGATCGACGTGTACGCGGGAAGTCTATACATAAGCTCAGCCGGCAACTGTGGCGAGAAAACCGCCGCTCCCACATGAGTACTGTGGTCCGTTTTAGATCCATCCGTATAGAATATGGTAGAGTGCACTAAGAGGTGATGAAACTCATTTTCAAAGAATGATTGAGCACTCGGACTAGAATTTGAAAGAGCGATATCAGCAGGGGGGAGAGAGAGCGAGGAATAGGAGATAGTGGTGATGGTAGAACGAAAGGAATGGCGGAAGGAGGGAAGCGTGTAAGAGCGGTCAACGAAAGAGTTGTAATAGTACCAGATGTGTAAAAACCGGTTTGCAGCAGGGAAGTGCTTATGTAAGTAATCCAACCTAGAGGTGGCTCTAGCCGTATCGCAAAGTAGGTGCAGCTTTTCCACCGTGATATGCCCGCGCACAGATGAAATCTTTAAGAAGTATCGAGAAGTGAGAAGACGAAACCTAAAGGACAGCGTGAGCTCCACTGTTTCGGCGTAGATGACGTTGAGCGGAGTGGAGATACGGTATCCAAAACATAGACGGAGGGCTTGGTTTTGGATAACTTGGAGAGCCCGGGAACGAGGGTTGTGGTTCATGCCGAAGATTTGTGCAGCATATTCTACCGACGCGCGCAGCATGGATCTATGAACGTTGAGGAGCAGGTGCGGATGAGCTCCCCACCAAGTACCCCTAAGAGCGCGGATTATTTGGAGAATGCGTTTACCTTTGTCTATCACTGCAGTCATATGGGCCTTGCCAGATAGCGTGGGGTCCAACAGGACACCCAGGAAGCGTACTACGTTGGAAGGATAGATATGTTGGTCTTGAAACGTTAGATAAAGGTTCCTATAATTAAGAGATCTACTATTAGAAAAAATCATAAATTGCGTTTTGCTCAAAGATATATCCAGACCCAGATCGCGCAAGAATACATCTAATCCCCGAAGGGACTGTTCAACAGAATGAATAGCAGACATGATATCTTTGTGTGATGAGAAGATAACAATATCATCCGCAAATTGAAGGAGTTCTGTGCAGGGGTGAAGCGAATCGTTGATTTTCCTTAAGTAGAAATTAAAAAGCGTAGGACTAAGGACAGAGCACTGAGGGGTGCCTTTGAAAGAAGTAAGAGGTTCGGAGATGGTACCCTGATTGATAAATTGTACCGTACGTTCGGAGATGAGGTTATGAATGAAAGAGATCAGAAGAGGAGGGAAGTCTAAATCTAGAAGGTCTTGAATAAGGATGTGTGGTAAAACATTATCAAAAGCAGACTTGATATCCACAAATACCGCAACTGTGTTTTGTTTAGTTAGGAAGCCCGCGTGAATGGAGGCGACGAGTGCTGTAAGATTGTCTTGGCAAGAGCGGAATTTCCGGAAGCCAAATTGGTTATTCGGAAGAATATCCGATAGAGGGGATTCCACGAGCCAATAGAGGCGATTCAAGATCATCCGTTCCATAACTTTGAGCAGACAGGAGGTGAGCGAAATGGGCCGGACACCACTGTTGTTAGGTTTAGGAAGTAAATGAATAAGAGAGTGAGACCATTGAGAGGGGAAAATAGAACAGCGAAAAAGATTATTGAAGATATAGAGAAGAGTTTGCATTAATTCAACGGGAAGAGCCTTAATCAGACGATAGTCGACTCGATCCAATCCCGGACTAGAGGAACATTTAACCGATTGGAGAGCTGCAGATAATTCCTCTATAGTGAAAGGAACATCCAGCCATGCAAGAGCGCCGGAGTAGACTTCAGAAATTATGGGAGGCGAAGGGGGCACGAAAGGAGGACAAAGTTTCGCGATAGTCTCTTGGATCGTGACCGATCGGTCCACAAATCTGTTGTGCGCCTGTGAGTTTGCCGCAATGAGACGGCGATTGCGAAAACGCTTGAGCATACGCCAGATATCCGCGGTCGGAGTCTTCATATCGAGAGAGTCGCAGAACATTTTCCAACCAGAGCGCTTAGCCTTTTTGAGCAGTTTGCGGGTCTGAGTCATAACAGAGCGGTAATAAACATAGTTATCCCAAGAGGGATTATGTCTGAATGTTTTTAAGGCTTCTCGACGTTGATCTATGGCCACGGAGCATTCTGGTGTCCACCACGGGGACGGCGGAGGACCCTTTTTGGTGAAGGCCGCACGAGAATTTTTAGATGAAGGGGGCGGCTTAGTAGGAGAAAAGGCTTCGTAGCTCCTGGATATTGACTTCATGAAGATGTTATATTGCGTAACAGGATCATCCGGATCGATGTCCATGACGCTTTGAGCAATAGAATTGGCATTGGTGAGAAGATATCTTTGAACCTCCAACCATTGTTCGTTGGACAAGTTGATTTTATACGCGAACACAGAAGCGGTACGGATCCCGCCATTAATCTGGATTACAAGCGGGAAATGGTCACTGCCCATCAAATCGGGGGAGACTTGAGTTTCACATAAGGAAGATATGCGAGAAGAAGCGATAGCAAGGTCTATAGTGGAGGAACTAAAATGGGAGAAGGAAATATAAGTAGGAGAGAAAGGAGGATTAAGCACGACTAAGTGATGATCATCGATGAAATTAGCGAGCATGCGACCAGCTGCATTAGAACTAGCTCCCCCCCAAATCGGGTGATGCGCATTGAAATCGCCGAGAAGAATGTAGGATTCATACTTGTCGAGAACAGGAGAGAGCGAAGAAAGAGAATTAGGAGGAGCAGGAGCATTCGGGTGTCTATACCCGCCAATTAAAAGAAGGCGTGAGCTATTAAAAGAAAGCTCAATCCCAAGGGCCTCGTAAGAGCCATTAAGGGCCGTAGATAGATCGACCTGAGAATAAAGAATAGGATTACGAATCAAGACCAACATTCCCCTGACATCGGCCTGATTGGCATCGATGCGCAGACAGTCATAGCCCATGACGCGAAAATCGCGCGAAGAGCTAACACATGTTTCAGCGAGAAAAAGTATATCCACCTCTTCAGCCAACTTCTCTATGTCGCCCTTTTTTCCTAAGGCGCCACGACAATTCCAGAAAGCAATCTTAACCGAGCGAAGAGCGTGTGTCATTGTTGGAGAAAGTTAGGAGAAAGTCTATAATTCGCTGAAAATCTGGACCGAATAAGGATGTGAGCAAACCACTAGGTATATAACTCAAAATTTTTTGCAAGAAGGAGATTATGGACTGTATAACATAAGAGAGACCGCCTGAATTCGTTTCGGTGGGGTGTTTAGCGGAGGGGAAATTATTAGGCAAGGAGTAGGAAGTATGTTCAAGAGAGGGGGAGGGAAGGTCATGAGCAGGAGGAGAAAAAGAAGGAGAAGGAAAAGAAGAGGCAGAAGGCATTCTGCCATTGGGCGCGTAAAGAAAAGAGTTGTGGATGTCCCGAAGGGGCATATTGTCTATAACGGCGTGAGGGGCAGAGGATTTATTTTTAAAGTTGTGAGAAGGCTTAAAGAAGTTACGAGGAGCAGAAGTGCTCGCCTGAATAAGAGGATCCAGAGGAGGCGAGGAAAACGAACGGCCGTTAGAGGGGGCCGTAGAGGAGGAAACGGAAGCATAAGATTTACTCATATCAGGTCTAGAGTGCAAGGAGAGAGGGTTCTCTGTAACCAAATCATGGTAATTGACAAGACGGCGAAGAGGAATGTGAGTATGAGGAAGGGAGGGGAAAACAGAGGGATGGAAGGAATTAGGGGGGGAGGAAGACGAAGGGGGAGGACCTCCCAGTTTTGAGCGCGCCTCAACATAAGAAATATTTTCGATTGCTGCAGTTGTGTAAATTAGTTTCTGTTTTAAGAAAGCCGGGCAATTTGAAGCGGACGGCAAATGTTCTCCACCACAGTTGCAGCAAAGAGGAGGCAGCTGAATCCGGGGGCAGTCATCGGGCACCAGGTGTTTGTTATTACCGCATCTTTCGCATCTGGATTTGCCTTTACAGTTAGCGCTGACGTGTCCATATCTAAGACAGCAGAAGCACATGAGAACTCTCGGAATATATGGTGAGATAGGAAAACTAACATGCATAAAATAGACAGATCGCGGCAGAAACTGCCCGCGGAACTTGATCAAAACAGTTCTGGAGGGAGAGTAAGTCACCTCGCCGTCTTTAAGAGTTCGGATATTTAAGCGTTTTGCGGAAATGATTTTAAACTCAGATAAAAATTAATTCGCTATATCTACCTCAGAAATATCCAGAGGAACGTTGCGAATGACGCCCGTCCTTAAAACGTTGAATGACGGAATGAAAGCGGTGAGACCAGCCTCCTTCAAACTCGGGTGAGAGAGAGTTTTATTAGCCATATTCAGATCATTGAAATGAATCGCGACCCTACTGCGGCCCGACGCTTTGATCTCGATTATTTGGTTTTTCGCGAAGCTAGCGACAACGCGCGCTACCGCGATCGGGTCCAAACGCGAGGTTTCGTTTT